>NW_027250216.1:0-34577 GCF_030848795.1 Temnothorax nylanderi | reverse complement strand
TGTATTAAGTGTTACGTCCTGCGAACTCCACGATTTCCCTTTTTCGCTTAAATTCCTCTGCGCTCAGGATAGCCGTTAAGATTAGGATAAGGTAAACTAAGCACGGACGGTTGTCGATCGACGAGTGAGCCTTGATCCTTGCACATTCCTTTTCCTTTTTTTTTATAAGGGTAAAGTATCTGTTTACCTAGGCGCTTAAACGCAACCTTCCAAATGACGAATTAGTGACGGACGGGGCATACGTAACAGGATTTTCATCGGCTTTGTCAGGCCTAAAACTGAAAGAATGTAAACCTGGCGACTCGACGCGCCAAATGGGCCTTAATGGGTTGATGAAGATCTTTATTGCATCAAGCGAGCTTTCAAAATGCACGTACGATGTTTCCGGCAAGCGGAAACAAAGCCTGAGACGTGTCCGTAAATACACGTGGCGGAGTTTTTGCTTGCATTTAAGATTGAGAGGTGTGCATCGTCCGTCAACACTAAAAAAGAAACCCTAATAAAGGAGAAACCTAACCGAAAAACAAGTGAGTCACTGGAGGAAGCGATGGGTTGCACCCCCAATAAGGCAGTGGGGGCCTTACGAGAAGACTCGCCAATGAACAGTCGGAAAAATCGACAACCGTCTCTAAACTTCTAGGATAGGCAAAGACTTAAGAATCTAGCTCTTGGATGAGAAACATCTCGCCCAATAAGAAATCCTTCAGACAAAAATTAGAAACATCCCTCCAACCAGAAGTTCCCAAAATGAAAACCTGACACATCCCACACGCGATTCACCCTTCCCATCCTTAGAACTTTCCTATATAAATCTCGACATCGCAGCACTTGCTCTCTTAGTTCAGCTTCTCTTCTGACGGTTCACCTCTTCGGCCCAGTTCAATTTACTTCGCCTCTCTTCCGTTTACGAACACTATCACATTCAAATCCGATCTCAAGTTTTAAGTTAAATTCTGTGCGTGGACTTAAACTCACCGAGTGTCGACGAGAGGCTATCCACAGGGCCCAAAGAGATCCAGCTAGTTACCCACGGGGCTCAAAAAGATTCAGCTGTTCTACTTTAGTTCGATCAGCACCAAGAAGTAAGTCCTCTACATACCTATTCACATACTGATATCGGGCCCCTTTTATCATTATCTTACCCCTTTTGTATTCACTCGAACACTCACGCGTTCGGGAAGTCCCTCGGTTAAACATTAAACATTAACCCTTCCAACCCTCCAATTCTTTTCACTATTCCGAATTAGCCGATTTATCGGTGGATTCGGGGGAATCTCTATTGTTCCGAATTAGCCGATTTTTCGGTGGAGTCGGAATAATCTCTGTTCGTTGTTCCGAATTAGCCGATTTATCGGTGGATTCGGAATAGTCTCTATTGTTCTGAATTAGCCGATTTTTCGGTGGAGTCGGAATAATCTCTGTTCGTTGTTCCGAATTAGCCGATTTATCGGTGGATTCGGAATAGTCTCTATTGTTCTGAATTAGCCGATTTTTCGGTGGACTCGGAATAATCTCCCTTCGTTGTTCCGAGTTAGCCGATTTTTTCGGTGGGCTCGGAATAATCTCTCTCTATTATTTCGAGTTAGCTGACTCGTCAGTGGATTCGAGGTATTCTTTTGATTTCTTTAATCTCCGAAACCCGAGGTGACTTCCCCACAGTTAAAGGACTTTAATATTTAACAATCCGCTAACTTGTAGTGGATTCGGGCTGTCCCACCCACAAGAGGTCGAAAAACGCCGCGAGACACGAAAGGAATCGTCGGAACAAGCGGGGACGAAGGGAGCTTGACATCCCGCAGGAATCGATCAACGCAGGTCCTCCGCGACTCGCCACTCCACCCCCTCCCCCAGCTTTTACAGAAGAACCCTGTTCTTCACAGCAGAATCGCCCCGTTTTCCCCCTTTCTCGCCCTGTCGTCCTGCCTTCTCGCCCTTTCCCCCCATCTTCTCGCCCTGTTTGTCGCGTGGCCCCGTTTCGCGTGGTCCCCGTCAACCCCGATCCCGCCACCCTCCTCGAACCTCCCCACTCCCCCTCCTCTTCCCGAGGACCATCCCCGACTCCGTCGACCGCCTCGACCCTTGACACCCACGAGGAAATGGTCGGTCCCGAAATAGTGACCCTAGATTGACAATTATTATTTTTTTTTATCCATAAATTCTTGTCCCTCTGCTTTCACTCCCCAAATTTTTCTTTATATTTAGTTCTTAATGTCGACTTAAATTAGTTTCAAGTACTCATAAACACCGCACCCACACCTAACCAAATCATTATGCTATTCAATCCCGATCTCGATGTAATAATAGCGGGCAGGATGTCCACTTGCAAATAGATTTCCCCTCAAAAGGTCCTGCCCGATCGCCCCGCACTTTTGTTATACCCGCGAAGAATGCGCATACCAACTCTCCATTATATACATATACACATTTTACACTAACCCCTAGTTTATAAATATATTTTTTTTTTATACTAAATAACATTTTTTTTATGTCAAATAAATATAATTACTTATGTTAAAGACATCTCCATTCTTTCTTTAATTTAAGACCTCAATTACCACCCATCTCCCACTCGAAATCGCACGAGGTCCGATCCTAAGTTAAAGGGATTAAATTCCTTGATTTAAAAAAGGACCGACGATCGCACCGCTCACGGAAGGCGTCCTAGGGTCCCTGCGGACCCTGACCCTTCCAGAGTCATAAAAGTGCGTTCGGCTCGCGCCACGCGCCTCAGAGCGCGTACCTGCGAGCAGTATTCTTAAGCGTCTAGTTGCGTCCTTCCTTACCCCGACCCCTCTGGTTAGCCTTTCCTTCGCTTTCCCAGATTTTCTTATACTAATCCCGGGGTTGGACGTAACAGAACTTAAAAATTGGGGGCTCGTCCGGGATTTAAGTGTGATTTTTCGAGAGTGGTGATGAATACGAGGTCAAAATCTGATAAAGATCAAGTTGACGATCTCTATAAACAAGCCCTAGAGAATCAAGGCAAAATTATACCTAGCTCTACACCATATACATCCACTCCCTTTCCTAACATTAAATCAGCACCTAGACAACTTTTCACCCCAAACGTTGGCGAGACCGCGGAGGACAAATCAAATATAACCGACGCGTCCGATTTCACCCTTCGCGTTTCTGATTCCTGGGATAAAACAATACTACCTGTGCGGCAAGATCAGTATAATTCTTTTATAAGCATCGCAGGAACAATGGCCCACGCTAACCCTTTCGCCACATTAAAATACGCGGTAGAGGCCGTTCCCTTCTTTGACGGAAAAAATATTCCGTTAACATATTTTATCGAGGGATGCGAGGAAGCGAAAGCTATGCTGCCCGCTGAGGCAGAATCTCAATTCACTAAAATAATCAGAACCCGAATTATAGGCGAAGCTCGTCGTACCATACAAGATCAAGATTTCGATACGGTAGCCTCGTTAACAAAATATTTAGAACAAGTCTATGGCGCTGCTAAAAATATTTATCAATTACAAGGAGAGTTAGGTTGCATCTATCAAAAAATAGAGGAAGATGTAGTAACTTACGCGAATCGGGTCAAATTGTTGGGAAAACAGATACTAGAAGCACATAAAAATTCAGGACATGCTGCCGCTCCCGGTCAAAATATTAAAGCCTCTTTAGAAAGGGACATGTGTAAATGTTTCATTAGAGGGTTGAAACCGGAAATTGAACAAAGAGTGACAAGAAATTTGGATGTCCAAGCCACTGTGGCCGACGCATTGAGAATAGAAAGAGAGCTGTACGAAATGACAGATTTACGACAGGGTCAAGGTAATCTTGCAGGCAAAACATCGAACACTAATCGTTTGCGGGAAACCTGCCAGATCTGTTATAAAGAGGGACATTCAGCCTCTAACTGTAGGAAATTAACTCAGCCTTCGCCGCAACCTCATAATAAAATTGATCTTGGAACCGAAATTCTCATATGTCAGATATGTAAAAAACGCGGGCATAGCGCCGACAAATGTCGCCTCCGCGACCCTCAGGCCCGACGATCCGTCAATGTAATTCAAGAAAGTCATGTCACTTGTCAATTGTGTTCAAAATCCGGTCACGATGCTAAATCTTGTAGAACAAATACTATTAACAATCAGAGTAAACCGACCATAATTTGTCAATGGTGTGATAAACCGGGACATTCGGCTAACAATTGCTGGAAAAAGCAAAACGAACAACGCGACACGGCAAACAGACCGAAAATTGTCTGCCAGATTTGTAATGGTGTCGGGCATATCGCAAAAAACTGTCGAAATAAAATGGAACAAAACGCGACACCTAAAACCTCATTATTTTGTCGTTATTGCAAAGGAGAAGGGCATCTCCTCGAAAATTGCGAATTACGCATTGCGAGTAATAACCGCAGGCAAGCAATTATTAATCAGGAAAACTCCAATGGCCCCTCGAAGTCGGGTGTGCAGCAGGGGTCCGAACGGATCTCACACCCATCAACATCTCAGAAAACTCAATAGACAAAAAATCAATAGAGATACGACCCGTAACCGTAAATCTCGATAAACACCGTCGCGTGCCGACTATTCAGGTAGATTTCGGTAAACCAATTTCACACGTTACCCTTATGCTGGATACCGGTTCCGGCCCGAATTTAATTAAAGAAAAATTTTTATCAAATAACAATACAGTCAATCACAATAAACTTTTGCAATTAAGCGGTATAAATGAATACCCCGTTTATACCCTCGGAGAGGTTATTTTACCACTTTTTGAAAAGCCAGTAACTTTTAACGTAGTGTCAGATGATTTGCCGATTCCACAAGCCGGTCTATTAGGGAACGACTTTTTTCAGCAAACTTCCTCAAACATAGATTACGCGACGGGACACTTAAACGTATCAGGAATTAGTATACCTTTCCTCTCACCGGAAACTATTACAGCTTTTCCGCGGTCAGAATCTCTATTTTTTATAAGAGTGGAAAATCCAGAAATAAAAATAGGATATCTACCAAAATTAAAAATAGCCCACGGGATTTATCTAGCAGATACCATAGTAGAAAACAATTCCGGAAAGGCATATTTAAAAGTTATAAGTACTTTGGACGAAGAAGTGGAAGTTCAAGTACCACCCTGCGTCTTAACCATTAAACGAATTATTTGACAATCCTGAGTCAAATATGGAGACGCATAATAACCGAGAAGAAATTGCGAATACGCAAATTAACCCTCGACACTTAGTGGATAATCAAGTTTATTGTAAAATAATTGACGGAACAAATGAAGAAGAAACAAAAGATGACATCAATAATGAAAATAAAAATAATTATGCAGGTTCGAATAGTGAAGACGGGATTATAAATGAGAATAAAATTATGAGAGAAAGTATGAAATCAGATAAAACTCTTAATCTAGATATTCAGGAGGAAGGTTTCCAAATCTTTCCCGAAATGCTAGATTCCCAAAATCCTGGAGGGGGAAGTTACCAAACCCCTCCTGAAATATTAAATAATTCCAAAATCTCTGGAGGGGGAAGTTACCAAACCTCTCCAGAAGATTCCCAAAATCCTGGAGGGGGAAGTTACCAAACCCCTCCTGAAATATTGAATAACAAAATCTCTGGAGGGGGAAGTTACCAAACCCTTCCTGAAATATTAAATAATTCCAAAATCTCTGGAGGGAGAAGTTACCAAACCTCTCCAGAAGATTCCCAAAATCCTGGAGGGGGAAGTTACCAAACCCCTCCTGAAATATAAATAATTCCAAAATCTCTGGAGGGGGAAGTTACCAAACCTCTCCAGAAGATTCCCAAAATCCTGGAGGGGGAAGTTACCAAACCCCTCCTGAAATATTAAATAATTCCAAAATCTCTGGAGGGGGAAGTTACCAAACCTCTCCAGAAGATTCCCAAAATCCTGGAGGGGGAAGTTACCAAACCCCTCCTGAAATATTGAATAACAAGATCTCGGGAGGAGGGGGTTACCAAACCTCTCCAGAAGATTTAAATAATCCTAGAATTGCAGAGGTAAATTTCCAGACTCTTCTAATATATTCTACTCCCGTCGATTGCGAGGAGGGAAGTAACCAAACCTCACTACGTAATACGACAGAATTTTGTTTAAGAGGGCCGAAAGTTGAGAGCTCTTTAAATCATGTAGAGAAAATAATATTTCCAAGGGTTGGAATACCCATAAAAAGTGCAGATATTAATAAGAATAATACTTCTCATGTTACTATTGGAGAACTCATGAGAAGAGTAAAATCATATAATCCTAATATGGAAAAGATTTATGAAATTAACAGAAAAAGTAAACCGTCTTCAAAAACTTTGGCTTGCGCACAAGCTCGATTCCAAAAAATAATGGAAAATTTCCGGTATAAACGTAAATCAAAGCAACATCAGCTAATGTCAGAAGCACCGACTAATGACATTATTTCAAGTGAATGTTTTGTATCATCCGGAGAACCTAAGAAAGATAGGCTTACGGAGATTACGAAATTGCTACGACTAGAGCATTTAAATACTGAAGAAAGGAAAAGCGTTATAAAACTCATAAGTAATAGTCAAGATCGATTTCATATTCCCGGAGACAAATTAACAGCAACTCATGTGTTGCGACATCAAATACCGACAACAGATGATCGACCTATAAATACTCGACAATATAGATTTCCGCAAATCCACAAGGAGGAAATAAATAAACAGGTAAGAGAACTGCTCGAAACAGGGATCATAAAACCCTCTCAGTCACCTTACAATACACCCATTTGGATAGTGCCAAAAAAGGAAGACTCAAAAGGAAACAAACGTTGGAGAATGGTATTAGATTTCCGAGGTGTGAACGAAAAAACTATGGGCGATGCCTACCCATTACCGAATATTGTCGAAATTATTGATCAATTAGGCAATGCAAAATATTTCACAGTATGTGATCTCGCCTCTGGATTTCACCAAATAGAAATGGATCCTGCAGATAGCCACAAAACCGCATTTACCACTCCTAATGGCCATTATGAATTCGTAAGAATGCCTTTCGGGTTAAAGAATGCTCCCGCCACTTTCCAACGACTAATGGACCTAATACTAACAGGAATAGAAGGTGTATTTATCTACATGGACGATATTATTATTTCCGCTCCTACGTTAGAAGAACATGAAAGAAGATACAAATTAGTAATAGAACGACTCCGCCAAGCTAATTTGAAATTACAGCCAGATAAATGTGAATTCTTAAAAACCGAAGTGGCGTACTTGGGACACATAATAAGTAGCGATGGAATTAAACCCGATCCAAAAAAATTGGAAGCCGTAAGACAATTCCCTAGGCCAAAAACACCGAAAAATATTAAACAATTTCTTGGATTAGCAGGGTATTACAGAAGATTTATACCAAATTTTTCCAAATTAGCTAAACCTTTAACAAATTTATTAAAAAACGATACGCCTTTTAACTGGACATCTGTTCAAGAAGAATCTTTCGAAATGTTGAAACAGAAATTATGCGAAGAACCAGTCTTGCAATATCCCGACTTTTCGACACCTTTCATTTTAACTACCGACGCTTCCGGAACTGCCGTAGGGGGCATATTATCGCAAGGAGAAATAAACAAAGATCGGCCAATAGCATACGCGTCGCGAACTTTAACCGACAACGAACTAAAATACGACACTTATGAAAAGGAAGCTTTAGCGATAATATATTGCGTCAAACATTTCCGACCATATCTATACGGGCGAAAATTTACTCTAGTTACAGATCATAAACCCTTGCTTTGGTTCAAAAATGCACAAGATGCAAACATGAGAATTCTCCGTTGGAGATTGAAATTAGCGGAGTACGAATACGACGTAGTATATAAAGCAGGCAAGACCAATGTTAACGCCGATGCCTTGTCAAGAAACCCGGTAAATTTCGAAGAAGCAGACTGCAACGTAATTAATCATAAAAAGCTTTTAAATCCGAATGATCCCAGAGATGCAGAAACAATTGCTAAAATGTTAGAAGAATCTGATGAGGAGGAGGAGGACGAGGATTTCGATCTATACCTTTCAGATGACGAAAAAATGGAAGATTTACCACCTAACGATAATCCACCTGATAGAAACAAAGATTCTATACCTTTTACGCAGGAAGAACTGCGTGAGCCGCCGAAATCGGAAATTGTAGAAAAAGCATTAGTCCACGATCCTCCTAATTATAATAGAATACAAACTCGAAGCCAGACAGCGAAAAATATGCATGATCAGCAAGAAAGATCACAGGATCAGGGAGATGAAATCGAGGAGATAGAAGAAAGAAACGATCCGCCAGACAAAGAAAGTGACATAGAAGATAATGAAATAGACGATAAGAAAGACGAATCTGACGACCCCGCTCACAAAAATAAAAATCCACGAATAAAATCCACCATTATTGATAATCAAATACTCAAAGGCAATATAATAGAAACTCGCGATTTGCTATTTTTACGTAAAGATAACGTGGCATACTTTGTCGACACTAGTGGAAAACCATTAGATTCCGGATCACAAAAGCTATTCGAACGAAACGAGATCCCACGCTTGAGCCCGCTTACCTTAGGTAAAGCAAAGGCCGTAAAGTATAAAAAATATTACCATATAGCACTACCCATCAGTGAAGGACAACGGGAGGGCCCAACAATGACCCTAACGCAGATTATTACAGTTATAAAAAACTTACAGGACGTCGCCGACAGACTAAAATTAGAAACACTCAGCATCGCAAAAACAGATTTTGTTAACAATGTACCATGGAATAATATAAAATCTGTTTTACAATTAAATTTTACTAATTCAACAACCAAACTAATCATATGTAACGGATTAATTAAATACCCTCCTAGAGATCTCCGTTCTATTATAATCGGCGAAATGCACTGTTCGCCTACCGGAGGACACCGAGGTGTTACAAAGACATATCATAGAATTAAACATAAATATTATTGGGAGAACTTAAAATCCGACGTTCAACAATATATACAACAATGCTTACAATGTCAATTGAAAAAATTAGTGCGAGTAAAAACTAAACAACCTATGATAATTACTGACACACCAGGATCTTCTTTCGACAAGGTAGCAATGGATATCGTAGGACCTCTGTCCAAAACCGAAAGAGGCAACGAATATATTTTAACCTTACAAGATCAATTAACTAAATTTTGCATGGGAGTACCCCTACCAGATCAAACTTCCGAAACAATAGCGGAAGCCTTCGTGGACAGATTTATCTGTGTATTAGGGGCACCTAAAGCAATATTGACCGACCAAGGAAGAAATTTTATTAGCGATTTAATGAGAAAGATTGCTAAGATATTCAGAATACGCAAATTTCGCACAACTGCCTTTCACCCTCAATCAAACGGATCATTAGAAAGATCACATCATGCATTAGGAGAATATCTTAAACAATATGCAAATGAGCAAAAGCAGTGGGATAGATGGATTAGTCTTGCAATGTTTAATTATAATACCAGCATACATGAAGCAACAAAACATACCCCGTACGAATTAGTTTTCGGTAAAATAGCCAGGATTCCATCAAGCGAGCCTCTGGCTCCAGAAGATAAATTAGGAAATTACAACGAATATTTGATAAATCTCGTCACGCAGCTTCACACTATACAGACGAACGCTCGTGAAAACGTCGTCGAAGCTAAATTCAAATCCAAGAAACACTACGACAAAAAAATTAACCCTCGAACCTTTAAACCTGGAGACCACGTGTTTTTGCTAAAAGGGCCTAAACCAGGTAAATTTGGAGATCAATATACTGGACCTCATGAAATCTTAGAAATACTGAATAAAAACAACGTGAAAATCAGAATCAAGAAAAATAGCCGAGTTGTACACCCCAACCGATTGCGAATTTCTCATATCAAACCAATAAATAAATAAATAAATAAATGAATAATTAAATAGATACAATATACTATAAAAACAACTCAATAAATTTCAGATGGATCCCCGGATTAAAGGAGTAACCACAATATTAATAATAACCATATGGATACGCCAAACCTACGGAATAATAGGATATGATTGTACTTCCCCAACTACCAATTTAACAACCTTATCATTAATAAACGTTGAAGAATGCGATATTCCACTACCAAAGGTCAATTCTAGCCAAGTCTTCATACAATTATTGCAGCTCAACGAATTCGAATCTGTAAAAGTGATACAATGCAAAGTAGAAATCGATCGTACGATCCGGAAATGTGGAATGTTTTCTCATAATTCGGACGTTCTAAATGGAAAATACGCATATATACACGAAGTAACCAGGGAGGCCTGCATACGAATGCATTATTATGGAACTCTCGAATTTAAAGGAACATACATAGTGGCACTAAAATCTAACCAGACCACCAGTCGCCCGGCGATCCTAACTGGCGTTGTGGACGCCGACGGAAAATGTTCTGGAGGATCCTATTCAGACCTTTACGGAACGTGGACAAATGTTCTCGTACAGGCAACTGTCACAATCACCTTGCAAGATTACTTAGCTAACGTTAAACTAAACACTAACCGTATACAACTTAGATCAGGAGTGGTCTGTGATTTTAGTACCGCCAGATGCACCGATATAGAAGGAGGAGATACCTTTTGGGAGTCCATACCTAATGACTCCTGTAAATTCACTTCATATAGCACCTTATATAGAGGTTACGCGGAAAAGGTAATCGATAACGTAAACGAGCACTCTCAAACCGCTTATACTGTGAATGCCGACGATACAGTCTTTGCTTTAACCAGCACCGGGAGAGACTTAGCGTGTGGATATTCGCTCATTCGAACTGAACACCCAAAATTAGTAATTTGGGAAACCTCACCTGAAATGGACATCGCTAAACGAACCGGCCGTGTAGAAAATCTCGACCTTTTTACTTATATGAATTCGAAATTCGTTTACGTAGAAAAGCACATCCGTAACCAGATTAATCAACTGTACAGGAACATCTTACTACAACAATGTAACCTTGAGTTAAAGATGTTGCAAAACGCTTTAGCAATAGCTACACAATCTCCCGACATCTTCGCCTATCATTTTATGAAGGGACCTGGATATATGGCCCTTCTAGCAGGCGAAGTAATCCACATAATAAAATGCGTTCCAGTCGAGGTAAAATTAGTCCACACCCAAGAATGCTATGAGCAACTCCCAGTAATGTTTAATAATAAGACCTTCTTCCTAACGCCTCAAACACACGTACTACTACGGCAAGGAACACAAATTAACTGTAATTCTTTCGCACCTCCTATGTATCTTTTGGGAGACTCTTGGTATAAAATTACGCCAAGGCCAATAGAAACACTAGCACCTACTGTCATAAAACCCATGACCAAAACTACCTGGAAGTACACTAGCCCTGGAGCACTCGCTACCAGCGGCATATACACACAAAAGGATCTGGAAGATCTAAAGGATCACATAATGTTTCCCGCTGAGAGACCCGCTGTCCTTAACACCGTAGCAAGAGGAGTAATGGGAGAATCAACCGTGCTGAGTGGAGGATCGTTCGCCAACCTAATCGACGAAGCTTCAATCGAAAAAATTGCACTCTCAGCCTGGGAAAATTTCTGGAGCAAATTTTTAATCTTTGGCAATATTAGCGCTGGCCTACTTGGAATATATCTTTTTATAAGAGGCATTAAATTAATATTGGATACACTTGTACATGGATATGCTCTTCATACAGTATATGGGTGGTCAATATATCTAATAGGAGCAATATGGGATTCATTAACTCAGCTTTTATTACATCTGGGACAGGCAAGGCCTAAAACTAAAAATGCCAATGCTCCGAAAGACGATCCGGAACAAGGAGCGTCAGCTAGCGCACCACTCCATGATCTTGAATGGCAGGCAAATGTCCAGCCTGTCGGGTCAACAAACGGAAAATCGGAACACGCCTATCCTTCTCTACCTTTGAAAGAGAGTACCTATACTTTCGAACTCAGAGGGTAAAATAAAAAAAATATAATAAAAAAAAAAAATATATATAATAATAATAAAAAAAAGGGGGGCACAAGGGGAAAGGGGACGAATTGCACGACACCTCATTATCTATCATTAACGCCCTGCCCCTATAATCGCATGCTGCGACATGCAGATAATCTAACAACGAATTCTTGTAGCCGAAGCCATGGAAATCAAATGCATCAACACTAGCTTGTTGACCCGCGGCCCGCTCAAGGCAAAGGTCATCCGGGTGGACTCCCCGACCTTCCTGTGGGTCCATCTAGAGAATTCACGTGAAGACCTCGACGAGCTCATCGAGGACCTAACGCGGAGAATGATGCGTAGGAGTGAGTTCCTCCATCTCCCGCCAGACGAAATTGTGCCCAAAATGGAGGTCGCCGTTCGTGAGGGAAGACGGTGGCAGAGGGGCCTCGTGCTCCGAGTTGAAAGAGGGAACCGGGTTACGGTTGCCCTCAGAGATTGGGGCCGCGCTGTCCAGCGGCCCATGTTCGAGATATACACCCTCGAGGATCGCTTTCGCGAGCTAGAGTGGCAGGCCATCCCCTGTGGATTAGCCCACCTCCGACCACTCGAAGGAAGACTCCGATGGTCCCGTAGGTCCATCGCCTTAACGAAACACCTAGTCGAAAAAAGAGAGGGATGGATCAAGATCCGGCTGCCGGTCAAGGACGAGGCCGCCATCATCGACTTCCGAGCGCAGCCCGAGCACGAAGACGAGACGCCAGACCTGGCGCAATTGCTCGTACAAATGGGATGTGCCCAGCACAGCCAATTCGAAGAGGTGGTGGCCATCCCTGGGATTATCCCCTACATTTATTTATAAAAACAAAACAAAAAAAAATCCCAACGAGCAAGCTAGAGCGAGTCTATTGTAACCTTTTCTTTTCTCTTTGTGTTTACCTTTTCTAAGCCGTAATTGTTTCTTTATTATTAATTTTGCGCTCGCTCTAGCGAATAATTTTAGACTCTTAATTTTACGTTCTCTCATTATTATAAATTTTGCGTTTTATTTTTCTTTTTTCTTTTTTTTCTTTTTCCTTTTATAATTGTTTCTTTATTATCGGTTTTACGCTCGCTCCAGCGAATAAATTTAACTTTAATTACAGTTTTAATTCCGTAAATCATAATAAATTTTATTTTATCCTTTCTTTGCCATATGTTTCACATTCACTTTTAATTCTTATCTAAGTCTAAATCTATGATCTGTAATAGGTTTATATTTTACGGTTATAATAGCCTGTTGCAAAATATATGTATCAATCATAAAAATTTTTTCTCACCTCTATAATCTATATAAATTAGGCTTTATTTCTTAAATTCTAGATGAGTATAATTACATGCGTCGATAGTTCAAAAAAGACAAAAAAAAATATGTATATATATATATATATACATATATCTATTGTAAAAGAAAGACGAAAGAATTAAGGAAGGGGTTTTGGAGGTCGCCTATTTCTTTCCTCTTTCTAAAAAAAACCAAGGGATGTAAACGGTTGCGAACCTTTCGATATCTAAACCCCGGCATCAATTAAATTTGACCGGCAAAAAGGGAAAATTGCCATTGCAAATGTCGTGCTAAACCCTCAACCTTTGTTAGCTTAATCATACTTTCAACTCCATAAATCGCAACAACTTTCCTTTCTTCTACCACATGTTTGACGCTCACTTCCATAAGTTTTACATCATCCTAAACTTTTGTAACAAACTTTGATTTATACTTTATGCTTATAATAACCTTATGTATTCATAATTGTATCCTACACGATAAACAAGTTTCGCTCCTAATTTTGACACATACGAATTAATCTTTTATTACCTATGCCTCCTTCTTTTTAAGATTCTGAATAAATATAATTGCGTAGGTATATAATTGTAGTAAAAAAAAAAAAAAAAAGGAAGGGAAAAAAATGTGTATATATATATATATATATAGCGTGGGGATGCTTTTCTTCTCTTCTAAATAAATAATAATAATAATAATAATAATAACAAAGAGAAAAAGGGGCACACTAATAAAACATAAATACAAGTAGAGTAAAAATAATAGCCACCTGACTGTCAAATAAGCACGAGGCTCCGGCACATCCCCTTCCTTGAACTAACTGATGCGAAAGAAAGAAAACTCGCGAATCAAATTAAACAAAAATATGTGCCGACTACCAACGGTACCCCGATGAGTCATTCCGTTCGGGAATTTCATCCATTTTATTAACCTGCCACCATTGCTATGCAAGGCGGCTGCTGGACGAAATTCAGCTAGCCCCTCGTCGTCCTTGGCGATCTAACCCATAAGGATACCATGCCCAACCAGACGAGATCATAGCGATCCAGCTATAATTAAATGGCAAGTGTTAAGCCTGTGATATGTCACAAATATATTAAAAATTGTCAGCGAGCCAGCAAGGCACACAAAAAACACAGGTAGTTTTGGGGGCTGCCGCATGGGATGGTTGAAAAACTGTCACAAAAAAGGGGACGCCTCGAGACGGACGACAGTCACGTAGACAATTATTTAAACTTTTTAGGCAAAGACTATAAAACCCCACATAAAGGAAGGGAGGGGCAGCCTCACGCTAACAGAAAACACATGCACTACAAATAGCGTTAAGAAATTAGAAAATTGATTGCGTTAAAAATAAATGTACCCTTGTTATTTGTTTACATGTGCATATGAAACAGAATTACTATTCTTAACTACTTGATAAAATAAAAGGAAAAGACAAATTTATTTAATCTACCGATCTAGTATCACATGTAAGTAAAGTTTAAACAAAGCGCGCATATCTATGCAATGGCGTAAAGTAAAAGAAAACAAAAAAAGAGGGAGGATAAAAGCTTGCGAAAAACGGTAATCGTTTCTCAATCAATTGGCCTGCAAATGTTGCGTTACACACCCCAACATTTGTCTAAGGCGGGGGGTGTTACGTCCTGCGAACTCCACGATTTCCCTTTTTCGCTTAAATTCCTCTGCGCTCAGGATAGCCGTTAAGATTAGGATAAGGTAAACTAAGCACGGACGGTTGTCGATCGACGAGTGAGCCTTGATCCTTGCACATTCCTTTTCCTTTTTTTTTATAAGGGTAAAGTATCTGTTTACCTAGGCGCTTAAACGCAACCTTCCAAATGACGAATTAGTGACGGACGGGGCATACGTAACAGGATTTTCATCGGCTTTGTCAGGCCTAAAACTGAAAGAATGTAAACCTGGCGACTCGACGCGCCAAATGGGCCTTAAGGGTTGATGAAGATCTTTATTGCATCAAGCGAGCTTTCAAAATGCACGTACGATGTTTCCGGCAAGCGGAAACAAAGCCTGAGACGTGTCCGTAAATACACGTGGCGGAGTTTTTGCTTGCATTTAAGATTGAGAGGTGTGCATCGTCCGTCAACACTAAAAAAGAAACCCTAATAAAGGAGAAACCTAACCGAAAAACAAGTGAGTCACTGGAGGAAGCGATGGGTTGCACCCCCAATAAGGCAGTGGGGGCCTTACGAGAAGACTCGCCAATGAACAGTCGGAAAAATCGACAACCGTCTCTAAACTTCTAGGATAGGCAAAGACTTAAGAATCTAGCTCTTGGATGAGAAACATCTCGCCCAATAAGAAATCCTTCAGACAAAAATTAGAAACATCCCTCCAACCAGAAGTTCACAAAATGAAAACCTGACACAACCCACACGCGATTCATCTTCCCATCCTTAGAACTTTCCTATATAAAGACATCGCAGCACTTGCTCTCTTAGTTCAGCTTCTCTTCTGACGGTTCACCTCTTCGGCCCAGTTCAATTTACTTCGCCTCTCTTCCGTTTACGAACACTATCACATTCAAATCCGATCTCAAGTTTTAATAAATTCTGTGCGTGGACTTAAACTCACCGAGTGTCGACGAGAGGCTATCCACAGGGCCCAAAGAGATCCAGCTAGTTAGGGGCTCCCAGATTCAATGTTCTAATCGATCAGCACCAAGAAGTAAGCCTCTACATACCTATTCACATACGATATCGGGCCACATCATTAACTTAATTCTTTCGTATTCCTCGAATGTATCGTTCGGGAAGTCTCTCGGTTAAAATTACCCAACCAACAGAAACATTAACCCTTTCCAATTCCGAATTAGCCGATTTATCTATTCGGAAGTATTCTATCTGGTGAATTCGATTTATTTTTCGGAGTCCAAAAATCTCTGGTTGAGTCGAATTATCCTTATCGTTTCCGGAAGAGATTTATCGGTGTTCTGAATAGCCGATTTTTCGGATTTTTCGGGATAATCTCCCTTCGTTGTTCCGAGTTAGCCGATTTTTCGGTGGGCTCGGAATAATCTCTCTCTATTATTTCGAGTTAGCTGACTCGTCAGTGGATTCGAGGTATTCTTTTGATTTCTTTAATCTCCGAAACCCGAGGTGACTTCCCCACAGTTAAAGGACTTTAATATTTAACAATCCGCTAACTTGTAGTGGATTCGGGCTGTCCCACCCACAAGAGGTCGAAAAACGCCGCGAGACAGAAAGGAATCGTCGGAACAAGCGGGGACGAAGGGAGCTTGACATCCCGGGAATCGATCAACGCAGTCCTCCGCGACTCGCCACTCCACCCCCTCCCCCAGCTTTTACAGAAGAACCCTGCTTCACAGCAGAATCGCCCCGTTTTCCCCCTTTCTCGCCCTGTCGTCCTGCCTTCTCGCCCCCCCCCATCTTCTTGAATGGCGTGGCCCGTTTCGCCTGGTCCCGTCAACGATCCCGCCACCCTCTCGAACCTCCCCCTATCCTTCTCTTCCCGAGGACCATCCCCGACTCCGTCGACCGCCTCGACCCTTGAACCCACGAGGTAAAATCGAAAAAAAAATATAATAAAAAAAAATATATTTTTTTTTATCCATAAAAAAAAAGTCCCTCTGCTTTCACTCCCCAAATTTTTCGAATTGTTCTTAACGACACCTCATTATCTACTCATAAACCGCCCCACACCTAACCAAATCATTATGCTATTCATCCCGATCTAATGTAACAAGCGGGCAATGTCTTGCAAATAGATTTCCCCTCAAAAGGTCCTGCGATCGCCCCGCAGCTTGTTATACCCGCGGCCCGCTCAACTCTCCATTATATACATATCACATTTACACTAACCCCGACCTTATTGTTTTTTTATCTAAAGAATTTATGTCAAATACCTCGATTACTTATTAAAGACCTAACGCTTTCTTTGATTTAAGACCTCAATTACCACCCATCTCCCGCTCGAAATCGCACGAGGTCCGATCCTAAGTTAAAGGGATCGCCGTTCGTGAGGGAAGACGGTGGCAGAGGGGCCTCGTGCTCCGAGTTGAAAGAGGGAACCGGGTTACGGTTGCCCTCAGAGATTGGGGCCGCGCTGTCCAGCGGCCCATGTTCGAGATATACACCCTCGAGGATCGCTTTCGCGAGCTAGAGTGGCAGGCCATCCCCTGTGGATTAGCCCACCTCCGACCACTCGAAGGAAGACTCCGATGGTCCCGTAGGTCCATCGCCTTAACGAAACACCTAGTCGAAAAAAGAGAGGGATGGATCAAGATCCGGCTGCCGGTCAAGGACGAGGCCGCCATCATCGACTTCCGAGCGCAGGCCCGAGCACGAAGACGAGACGCCAGACCTGGCGCAATTGCTCGTACAAATGGGATGTGCCCAGCACAGCCAATTCGAAGAGGTGGTGGCATCCCTGGGATTATCCCCTACATTTATTTATAAAAACAAAACAAAAAAAATCCCAACGAGCAAGCTAGAGCGAGTCTACTGTAACCTTTTCTTTTCTCTTTGTGTTTACCTTTTCTAAGCCGTAATTGTTTCTTTATTATTAATTTTGCGCTCGCTCTAGCGAATAATTTTAGACTCTTAATTTTACGTTCTCTCATTATTATAAATTTTGCGTTTTATTTTTCTTTTTTCTTTTTTTTTTCTTTTTCCTTTTATAATTGTTTCTTTATTATCGGTTTTACGCTCGCTCCAGCGAATAATTTAACTTTAATTACAGTTTTAATTCCGTAAATCATAATAAATTTTATTTTATCCTTTCTTTGCCATATGTTTCACATTCACTTTTAATTCTTATCTAAGTCTAAATCTATGATCTGTAATAGGTTTATATTTTACGGTTATAATAGCCTGTTGCAAAATATATGTATCAATCATAAAAATTTTTTCTCACCTCTATAATCTATATAAATTAGGCTTTATTTCTTAAATTCTAGATGAGTATAATTACATGCGTCGATAGTTCAAAAAAAGACAAAAAAAATATGTATATATATATATATATATACATATATCTATTGTAAAAGAAAGACGAAAGAATTAAGGAAGGGGTTTTGGAGGTCGCCTATTTCTTTCCTCTTTCTAAAAAAAACCAAGGGATGTAAACGGTTGCGAACCTTTCGATATCTAAACCCCGGCATCAATTAAATTTGACCGGCAAAAAGGGAAAATTGCCATTGCAAATGTCGTGCTAAACCCTCAACCTTTGTTAGCTTAATCATACTTTCAACTCCATAAATCGCAACAACTTTCCTTTCTTCTACCACATGTTTGACGCTCACTTCCATAAGTTTTACATCATCCTAAACTTTTGTAACAAACTTTGATTTATACTTTATGCTTATAATAACCTTATGTATTCATAATTGTATCCTACACGATAAACAAGTTTCGCTCCTAATTTTGACACATACGAATTAATCTTTTATTACCTATGCCTCCTTCTTTTTAAGATTCTGAATAAATATAATTGCGTAGGTATATAATTGTAGTAAAAAAAAAAAAAAAAGAAAGAAAAAAAAATGTGTATATATATATATATATATATATATATATATATATATATGTATGGCGTGGGGATGCTTTTCTTCTCTTCTAAATAAATAATAATAATAATAATAATAATAACAAAGAGAAAAAGGGGCACACTAATAAAACATAAATACAAGTAGAGTAAAAATAATAGCCACCTGACTGTCAAATAAGCACGAGGCTCCGGCACATCCCCTTCCTTGAACTAACTGATGCGAAAGAAAGAAAACTCGCGAATCAAATTAAACAAAAATATGTGCCGACTACCAACGGTACCCCGATGAGTCATTCCGTTCGGGAATTTCATCCATTTTATTAACCTGCCACCATTGCTATGCAAGGCGGCTGCTGGACGAAATTCAGCTAGCCCCTCGTCGTCCTTGGCGATCTAACCCATAAGGATACCATGCCCAACCAGACGAGATCATAGCGATCCAGCTATAATTAAATGGCAAGTGTTAAGCCTGTGATATGTCACAAATATATTAAAAATTGTCAGCGAGCCAGCAAGGCACACAAAAAACACAGGTAGTTTTGGGGGCTGCCGCATGGATGGTTGAAAAACTGTCACAAAAAAAGGGGACGCCTCGAGACGGACGACAGTCACGTAGACAATTCATTTAACTAGTTCCCATTTTCGGCAAAGACTATTATTGCCCCACATAAAGGAAGGGAGGGGCAGCCTCACGCTAACAGAAAACACATGCACTACAAATAGCGTTAAGAAATTGGAAGGTTGATTGCGTTAAAAATAAATGTACCCTTGTTATTTGTTTACATGTGCATATGAAACAGAATTACTATTCTTAACTACTTGATAAAATAAAAGGAAAAGACAAATTTATTTAATCTACCGATCTAGTATGCACATGTAAGTAAACATTTCCTTCCAAAGCGCGCATATCTATGCAATGGCGTAAAGACAAAAGGAAAACAAAAAGGAGAGGGAGGATAAAGAAGCTTGCGAAAAACGGTAATCGTTTCTCAATCAATTGGCCTGCAAATGTTGCGTTACACACCCCCAACATTTGTCTAAGGCGGGGGGTGTTACGTCCTGCGAACTCCACGATTTCCCTTTTTCGCTTAAATTCCTCTGCGCTCAGGATAGCCGTTAAGATTAGGATAAGGTAAACTAAGCACGGACGGTTGTCGATCGACGAGTGAGCCTTGATCCCTGCACATTCCTTTTCCTTTTTTTTTTTTTATAAGGGTAAAGTATCTGTTTACCTAGGCGGTTAAACGCAACCTTCCAAATGACGAATTAGTGACGGACGGGGCATACGTAACAGGATTTTCATCGGCTTTGTCAGGCCTAAAACTGAAAGAATGTAAACCTGGCGACTCGACGCGCCAAATGGGCCTTAATGGGTTGATGAAGATCTTTATTGCATCAAGCGAGCTTTCAAAATGCACGTACGATGTTTCCGGCAAGCGGAAACAAAGCCTGAGACGTGTCCGTAAATACACGTGGCGGAGTTTTTGCTTGCATTTAAGATTGAGAGGTGTGCATCGTCCGTCAACACTAAAAAAAGAAACCCTAATAAAGGAGAAACCTAACCGAAAAACAAGTGAGTCACTGGAGGAAGCGATGGGTTGCACCCCCAATAAGGCAGTGGGGCCTTACGAGAAGACTCGCCAATGAACAGTCGGAAAAATCGACAACCGTCTCTAAACTTCTAGGATAGGCAAAGACTTAAGAATCTAGCTCTTGGATGAGAAACATCTCGCCCAATAAGAAATCCTTCAGACAAAAATTAGAAACATCCCTCCAACCAGAAGTTCCCAAAATGAAAACCTGACACATCCCACACGCGATTCACCCTTCCCATCCTTAGAACTTTCCTATATAAATCTCGACATCGCAGCACTTCCTCTCTTAGTTCAGCTTCTCTTCTGACGGTTCACCTCTTCGGCCCAGTTCAATTTACTTCGCCTCTCTTCCGTTTACGAACACTATCACATTCAAATCCGATCTCAAGTTTTAAGTTAAATTCTGTGCGTGGACTTAAACTCACCGAGTGTCGACGAGAGGCTATCCACAGGGCCCAAAGAGATCCAGCTAGTTACCCACGGGGCTCAAAAAGATTCAGCTGTTCTACTTTAGTTCGATCAGCACCAAGAAGTAAGTCCTCTACATACCTATTCACATACTGATATCGGGCCCCTTTTATCATTATCTTACCCCTTTTGTATTCACTCGAACACTCACGCGTTCGGGAAGTCCCTCGGTTAAACATTAAACATTAACCCTTCCAACCCTCCAATTCTTTTCACTATTCCGAATTAGCCGATTTATCGGTGGATTCGGGGGAATCTCTATTGTTCCGAATTAGCCGATTTTTCGGTGGAGTCGGAATAATCTCTGTTCGTTGTTCCGAATTAGCCGATTTATCGGTGGATTCGGAATAGTCTCTATTGTTCCGAATTAGCCGATTTTTCGGTGGAGTCGGAATAATCTCTGTTCGTTGTTCCGAATTAGCCGATTTATCGGTGGATTCGGAATAGTCTCTATTGTTCTGAATTAGCCGATTTTTCGGTGGACTCGGAATAATCTCCCTTCGTTGTTCCGAGTTAGCCGATTTTTTCGGTGGGCTCGGAATAATCTCTCTCTATTATTTCGAGTTAGCTGACTCGTCAGTGGATTCGAGGTATTCTTTTGATTTCTTTAATCTCCGAAACCCGAGGTGACTTCCCCACAGTTAAAGGACTTTAATATTTAACAATCCGCTAACTTGTAGTGGATTCGGGCTGTCCCACCCACAAGAGGTCGAAAAACGCCGCGAGACACGAAAGGAATCGTCGGAACAAGCGGGGACGAAGGGAGCTTGACATCCCGCAGGAATCGATCAACGCAGGTCCTCCGCGACTCGCCACTCCACCCCCTCCCCCAGCTTTTACAGAAGAACCCTGTTCTTCACAGCAGAATCGCCCCGTTTTCCCCCTTTCTCGCCCTGTCGTCCTGCCTTCTCGCCCTTTCCCCCCATCTTCTCGCCCTGTTTGTCGCGTGGCCCCGTTTCGCGTGGTCCCCGTCAACCCCGATCCCGCCACCCTCCTCGAACCTCCCCACTCCCCCTCCTCTTCCCGAGGACCATCCCCGACTCCGTCGACCGCCTCGACCCTTGACACCCACGAGGAAATGGTCGGTCCCGAAATAGTGACCCTAGATTGACAATTATTATTTTTTTTTTATCCATAAATTCTTGTCCCTCTGCTTTCACTCCCCAAATTTTTCTTTATATTTAGTTCTTAATGTCGACTTAAATTAGTTTCAAGTACTCATAAACACCGCACCCACACCTAACCAAATCATTATGCTATTCAATCCCGATCTCGATGTAATAATAGCGGGCAGGATGTCCACTTGCAAATAGATTTCCCCTCAAAAGGTCCTGCCCGATCGCCCCGCACTTTTGTTATACCCGCGAAGAATGCGCATACCAACTCTCCATTATATACATATACACATTTTACACTAACCCCTAGTTTATAAATATATTTTTTTTTTTTATACTAAATAACATTTTTTTTATGTCAAATAAATATAATTACTTATGTTAAAGACATCTCCATTCTTTCTTTAATTTAAGACCTCAATTACCACCCATCTCCCACTCGAAATCGCACGAGGTCCGATCCTAAGTTAAAGGGATTAAATTCCTTGATTTAAAAAAGGACCGACGATCGCACCGCTCACGGAAGGCGTCCTAGGGTCCCTGCGGACCCTGACCCTTCCAGAGTCATAAAAGTGCGTTCGGCTCGCGCCACGCGCCTCAGAGCGCGTACCTGCGAGCAGTATTCTTAAGCGTCTAGTTGCGTCCTTCCTTACCCCGACCCCTCTGGTTAGCCTTTCCTTCGCTTTCCCAGATTTTCTTATACTAATCCCGGGGTTGGACGTAACACATTCATTAACGAGAGTTCACGTTACAATCATTCAATGTCAAACATATCATTCATTTATTCATACATCACCTTGGTGAAAAAATTTCTCAGAAAATCTCTCATATTTTCTCAGAAATTTTGCAAGAATTGGGACTTATGAAAAATTCTGAAGAGGTATATGATATTTCTCAGATACTTTCAGAATTAATTAGATGAAGATTTATAGAATATTTCAATATCCGTATATGTGAAAATTTCTGATAAATTGCACAGATTTTCTCATATTTATTCAGATTTCTACAAGGATATATTTGCGAAAAATATTTTATTCTTATTTTGTCTGAGTTTTTCAATTCGTATAAAAAATCTGAAAATTTCTCTGAGTATTCAAAAAAAAAATCTGAAAATTTTTATAGAAATTCTGATTAATAATGTGAAAAATTTTGATATTTTTTCACCAGGACATCCATGGAAGATCACATAGTATTAATACCGTGTGACATGATTCTCTATTACTGCATTTAATCTTTGGGGCATAGATGCAACTAAATTTCAGAATAACTCAGGCCTTGCGCGGAAACCTTCCCATACGTTGAGAACATGTTGCGCCAATTCCTCGCGTCTACGTGGAAATTGAGGATTCCATATTTTCTGAGTAGCTTGTTCCTCTCGTTTTCCATAATGTTAAAGGCTCAGATTCATCCGTCGAAAATACCTTCTCATTCGAGAAAATGGTATTTGTCCATTCATATTCCCATGCCAAATGCTGCAAGGTAAAAGCCATCCGTTGTTCTTTGTGGCGTTCGGTTAATTGTTTATATTGAGCCGGTTTATATCGATTGTATCTCTGTTCCCGCCATCTGCGTCGCACGGTTAGCGCGCAACAATTCA
This sequence comes from Temnothorax nylanderi, assembly GCF_030848795.1. Classification (NCBI taxonomy): domain Eukaryota; kingdom Metazoa; phylum Arthropoda; class Insecta; order Hymenoptera; family Formicidae; genus Temnothorax; species Temnothorax nylanderi. The sequence continues at coordinate 11,019 of NW_027250216.1, read as the reverse complement.
AACCAACTTCCGCTACCGTTTGCTGCGCCGCTGAGCGGAATCCGGTCTTCTGAACTAAATTTAAAAGTTGTTGATCTTCCTCGACGGTAGTGCATCGTGGACGCCTTGTTATTGGCCGAGAATTTATATGGCCGTCTATTTTAAATTGTCGCACTAATTTGTATACCGTACTTCTTTGCAATGTAGAGGAAAGTCCCCTATTATGAGATAGGCTCCTAATATGCGATAGCGCAAACCGTGCGGCGCAGAGAGCGGGAACAGAGATATAATCGATATAAACTGGCTCCATATAAACAATTAATTGAACGCCACAAAGAACAACGGATGGCTTTTGCCTTGCAGCATTTGGCATGGGAGCATGAATGGACAAATACCATTTTCTCGAATGAGAAGGTATTTTCGTCGGATGAATCTGAGCGTGTAACATTATGAAAAACGAGAGGAACAAGCTACTCAGAAAATATGGAATCCCCAATTTCCACGTAGACGCGAGGCATTAGCGCAACATGTTCTCAACGTATGGGAAGGTTTTCGCGCAAGGCCTGAATTATTTTAAAATTTATCTATGCCCCAAAGATTAAATGCAGTAATAGAGAATCATGGAAGTGTCACACGGTATTAATACTTTCCATGGATGCCTTGGTGAAAAAATATCAAAATTTTTCACATTATTAATCAAAATTTCTATAAACATTTTTAGATTTTTTTAGAATACTTAGAAATTTTCAGATTTTTTATACAAATTGAAAAACTCAGACAAAATAAGAATAAAATATTTTTCGCTAATATATCCTTGTAGAAACTTGAATAAATATGAGAAAATCTGTGCAATTTATCAGAAATTTTCATATATACGGATATTGAAATATTCTAAAAATCTTCAATTATTTCTGAAAGTATCTGAGAAATATCATATACTTCTTCAGAATTTTTTATAAGTTCCAATTCTTGCAAAATTTCTGAGAAAATATGAGAAGTTTTTTCACCAAGATGATGTATGAATAAATGAATAATATGTTTGACATTGAATGATTTTAACGTGAACAACTCTCGTTAATAAATGAACGAATGAAGGAATGAAAATCTTGAATGAACACGGCACAAGGCAAAAGTCATCTGAAATATCTATGGGCCTGCCGATTCCGCGACCTTCTCGCCTAGCTGCCCATCAAGTTCTGTGGCACTTTTAATAATAACAACGCCCTTGGTGCCGGTCGTCAAGCTGTTCACAAACTCCTCTCTACCACCCGAGGGCGTATCGCCGTTTTCCAAACATGCCTGCCTAATATCGGTCCAGGGGCCCTGCAGCCGAGAGAAGATCCCAGTACTAGAGTGAACAAAGACATGCACATCTTAATCCCACAACGAATTTCTACAAGAGATTCGCTCTGGATTGCAGCGGACAACAGATTGCGATTGATCTGTTCTTACTGAACAGTCAATAGTAATCAGCGATCTGGCAATTTTATGTAAGTAAATCTATCTCCTCAACTTAATATAATTATAATAAAATAATGATTTTGTACTAAAACAGAATTTGCAAGTAATTAATTTTTATAATTGTAATTTTTTAGAAAGATTACTTCATCGTTATTTGACGAGAAGGATTGGCTTTGAAGCATTGATGTGGTTTCGCAGTCTCAGCATCCACGTCTTCCACGGCAGCTTCTTCAATCGACTGATGTCCTCTGCTTGCCGAACATTAATCCAGACACCGGTTAATTTTACTGTTATATTAATTATGTATTAATATTATGTATTAAAATTAATATGTTATTAATTATTGTAATTTTAATGTTATTAATTATGTAATTAATTATGTAATTAAAATTAACATAACATATAACACAATATATTAATATAATTATTATAAATAATTAATATAATTAATATAATTATTATAATAATTAATATAATTATTATAATAATTAATATAATTATTATAAATAATTATATTAATATGTTTATATTACATTAATTTTTAATGTTACACATGTCTTGAAAATAAAAATTAATTTATAAAATAAAATGGTCTATTTAGCTTATTCTTTTATACTAACCCCGATATTACAGTATCCAGTTGATATCTTAAGATTTTCCGCGGCGCACAAGATACATTTCGTGAACCTCCACCCTCCACCTTGTATAGCTCACTTTGACAGCTATCATAACCGTTCACTACGTGTATACAGAGATGGTGGATCGCGATCTCAAAATTTCTGCGCGTTCCAAAAATCATCAAAAAAAAGTGTTGCAACCTTTCCGTGAACGACTGTACACGATACTAGAAATCGGTCCGAGTTTCGGTTTAAGCCAATGAAACTACTGCTTTTCTGTAAGAGCTGCAAGTTGATTGGCTTAAACCGAAACTCGGACCGATTTCTAGTATCGTGTACACTGCTATTCATTAATGCCTGGACTTCCGTTTGCCTGGAGTGACATTTCTAACGTGCTTATTCCCATCTATGTGAATCAATGAGTTTCAGGTTGCGCAGGTTATACGCATGAAAATGTCCCTAAAGAAACAGACTTAACCTATGGGCCGATATCACAGTCTCCGATTAACGTGATCCTCCGATTAAACTCACTCTGCATCTCTTTCTAACTGTCCCCCTAGAAAGAGACGAAAAGACAGTTAGAAAGAGATGCAGAGTGAGTTTAATCGGAGGATCACGTTAATCGGAGACTGTGATATCGGCCCTATGATCGTTTCTGGCCGTATTTGACAGTTGTGAAATAAAACGGTTTGATAATGTCTTTTAAGTGTATGTCTTTAATATGTATTTTGTAGAATATAACTTTTTACGTATTTTTTCTATATTTATTTTAATAAATGGATAAGTATTTGCTACTTTTTCATTTTGCTTTTAATTATTATTAACAATACTACATATAATATTTACATTAATATTACTATTATTTTATAACTTGTAAACGTTTACAAATTCAACTATGTTAATAAGTGATAAAACTTTATTACATTTTTTGTGAAATAATTAATAATATTAAACTTCAGCAACTTATGTTTACAGAAATCGGCTCCGTTTTTGCGATCGCTGTTCTTATTATTGAAAAAAGGTCTTCTTGAATGTAATTGTCGGGATATAGATGTTCTTTGAATGTGGCGAACGCGCTCACGAAGCTACCCCTAAAGTGCTCTTCACACTACGCATCGCGGACGCGTATCGGATTGAGATTGCGGATCGCGGATCGTAATCTAGCCAATCGCAGACGAGCAGCTCATCTGTGATTGGCTGATATCCGATCCGCGATTCGTAATCCCAATCCGATCCGCGTCCGCGATACGTAGTGTGACACGGGCATAAGGGTGCCGTCCCATGCAGGACGGAATTTCGGAAAACGGAATCTCGGAATCATTCTGATTGGTTAGCCCCATGGGGCACAGTACAAGCCCCATGAGGCTAACCAATCAGAATGATTCCGAGATTCCGTTTTCCGAAATTCCGTCCTGCATGGGACGGCATCCTAAGAGGTATATCGGTATTCAATAAATTCATGACCGAGGGGAAGGCGTCCATCAAGTTTAAAGAACAAAACTGCACGTTGTTCCTGTCAAACGCACCCTCCTCCCAGCTGATAAATTTCCTGAAGACTATATTCGTCAAGCTGACGGGCCAGGAAGTACAGGTCCCGAAGGATCCCTTGCGGGAGAAGCTCTTTGCGAACGTGCAACCGGGCGGCGGTGGCGAGGACATCAGTCCAGCTACTAGCACAGAGGTCAACAGAGCGAAGGAGAAAGCTATGGCTGCGTCACGCGCGACGGTCACCACTCCGTCGCCGGGCGTGGTCAGGAAGCGGAAGCATTTCAGCGACGATGGCCCTAAGGTACCCGCGGCAAAGAAGCTGTACGAGAATCCTACCGCGGGAGAGCTGACTGAGGAACAAACGCGAATTCTGAACGCGGTACTCAGCGGGAAGAACGTGTTTTTCACCGGTAGCGCAGGCACTGGTAAGTCGTATCTACTGAGGAAGATAATCTCGGCCCTTCCCCCGGACGTGACAATGGCCACGGCGAGCACGGGAGTGGCGGCCTGTCACATAGGAGGAATTACGTTGCATCAGTTTGCCGGTATCGGTCTGGGTACCGCCACCAAGGAGAGATGCGTCCAGTTGGTCTCCTGTCCGTCCGCAGCTTCGATATGGAGGAGAACGAAACACTTGGTGATTGACGAAATTTCTATGGTAAACGGTGATTTTTTTGACAAGATCGAGGCGGTGGCGAGACACGTGCACAGAACGGAAAGATCCTTCGGAGGAATACAATTAATCTTGTGCGGCGACTTCTTTCAGTTACCTCCCGTGTCTAGGACCGACGACAAGGCCAAGTTTTGCTTTCAGAGCGAGGCCTAGCAAAAATGTGTTCACTTTAATTTTGAATTGCAGACGGTCCATCGACAAAAGGACAAGGCGTTCGTGAAAATATTGAATAGCGTTAGGATAGGTAGAGTCACGGATGACATCGTAGATATCTTGAAGGAAACGGTGAAGCAAAAAATTGAAAGCAACGGAGTATTGGCAACTAGATTATGTTCGCACGTGAAGGAGGCCGATGAGATTAACGAATTTCAGTTGGATGAACTTAAGGGTGAGAGTAAAGTATATACAGCGTTAATTTATGCGTGTATTCTCAATCAGAGCCTCATTTTAGATGCGACACATATAGTCTTTAAGATACATTTTTATTTTATTGTCTATATTAGTTATATTTTAGTTTTAGTTTAGTTTAGTTTAGTTTTAACCAGTTTTAAAGATACCGTTTTCTTTGATAGTATAGCGGTTAATGTAACCCAACCTTTAGTTACTAGTCGCGGGCTGTGACATTTAATGACCCCCATCTGGAGTTTAGTTTTGCATTGGGATGCCTTTATTGAGGCATTCATGTAATGTTGGACAGAGTTTTATTTTATATGCGACACATCTAGTTTTAGTTTCCTCTATGTAGACCATATGGGCACCCCCATGGTCATCTTTTATTGAAATAAAAAAATATATATATACAGCGTTAGATTCCGATAGTTCTATGACGCACATGTTGGATCAGCAGCTGCCTATACCCGGCAAATTAGTACTGAAAGTTGGCACGCAAGTTATGCTGCTGAAAAATATAAATGTTAACAGTGGATTGATGAACGGAGCTCGAGGGGTTGTTGTTAGTTTTAAAAATGATATACCGGTGATTCAGTTGCGATCTGGAACCCATTATGAGGCAAAGATGGAAAAATGGGCTATCAAAACCACTTCCGGTGCTGTCATACACCGAAAACAAGTTCCGTTAAAGCCAGCGTGGGCCTTTTCGATTCATAAAGTCAGGGCTTAACTTTAGACTGTGTGGAAATGTGTTTGGCGAGGGTATTTGACGCTGGTCAATCTTACGTAGCACTTTCGAGAGCTCAGAGCTTACAAAGTTTACGTGTTTTAGATTTTGATAGCCAACAGGTGTGGGCTAATACAGCTGTACTTGATTTTTACAAAAAGTTCAGGAGGAATGTGCAAGAGATGGAAATGATTCCTCTCGGCAAAAAGATAAAGTTAGAGGGAAATAAACGATAATATTTATAGTTTTTATAATCTACACATATATAGCTTGTTGGAAGTAAACAATTTATATTTAACGCATACACACAGAATTACATAAAAATTTATTAACTTTATTAAAGTAAATATTTTTTCTTTATTTTTATGTATATAATTAATACACAACGTTTCGATTCTTTCTTTTTACAAATATTACAGTTCATTGGTGTAGACGGTGATTTGTATTTTCTATTTATATTAATAATCGTCGACAGTTATTTCGACGGGCGGTATATAACGCCATGTATGTCCCGCATTTACGAGCTCCGAATAAAGTATTGGAGAATTTGGAGCGGATTCTTTACTACTACATTGAATATCTATTTTGTACTGACCAGCAGTGAAAAATACTACGCGACATTCATGATAAGCTCTGCCGGATTCCTGTAACTGTTGTTTTTTCATAAATTCGGGAACGTAAGACAAGGGTGTATAATATTAATAAATTGTATTTATTAAGTTGTGACACACAGTAGGCAGCATGACCTTATTTGCTCCAGCTATGGATAATCTTGTTTCCAACTGATAATTATTCACTCCATTATGATGGTCCTGATAGAAATTAATGGACAATGTAAGATCACTCAGCGGATGCTCCAGAGCATTGCACACTCCCACACCAACACTTATGCATTCGCCCAAAGCACACGACAGTTCTTGTGCTTTTACAATAATATCGTTAATAGTTATTTCTGGAAAATGTTGAATTTGTTTAGTAATTTTAAGTTTTTTTTATACATACGCATGGTAAATAGTACATAAATAGTATACGCACCCCACTGTAGAGAACTCATTCTGACCAGATCTAACATACCCGTTGACTCGGTACCTAGTAATTGCCAGCGTAGATCAACCAACGAAGCTATATGTTCAGCACATACTTTTTGGAGTTCACTTGTATCACCAGCACCATTTAACTATAAGTGAAAAAAAAAATATTACAATAGAATAGTATTACATTGCGGTATGTGTTCGAATAGGCCACACGTCTCCGTATTACCATAGATAATTTATTAAGTGGACATCGGTGAACTGGAACAGGAATTCTACATGGTTCTTTACCTTCCATGTATATACATTTATTTTGCGTATAGTGCAATTCCATTTCGTGATTTGTCATGTTTGTCACGTCCAGTACGAGATAAAATTGCAATGGTCTAAAAATTGTTAGCGAAAGAATTTTTATAGATAAAATATGTGCGATAACATATGAAATACAAATTGTATAAATAAATACTATTTTACGAAATATTTCCGTTTTCGTGACTTACGTTTCAGCCGGCAACACATCCCAATTAGTAATCTGCACACTGGGTAGCATCTCAATGGTTATAAAAACAGATGAAATTCTGCAGTATCCAGTTACCAAGCCTTCACCTCCTGAATATGTTATCCTCAATTGACCTTCGATAATATTAGACGTCTGCAAAGGTACCGCAAGTTTCGACAAACGCGTGCTTGCTAAAGAAGAGTAGCCGGAGTGCGAACTTATTCCCGATCTGAAGGAAGAGGTCAGCTCGGATTGTCTTCGTATGAGACGGAGAACTAAGCCTAGATGGTAAGGTAAAGAACTGTGGGCTGAATGTGACATTAAACTACTTGGTTGACTATGACAGTGACATCTGAAAATAATTGTAAATTAGCAAAGAGGAAAAATTAATAAAATTTCAAAATTATGTTAGCATAATATATAATTAACGATTATATTACCATTTCTAATCGAAGTCGCTATAAAATCCGTCGCTGCATACAGATATAAAGTAAGACTCGCACTGCTGCCAGGTTGTAAAGGCAATTGCGTCATTAGATTCTCATCGCTCCATTTGAAATTTTACTCTCAGTTACAGCATCCAGAGTGGACTGTACTGATAAATCGACCATTTCAGTAGGAACTTGACCGGCGTTCGTTATCGTCACGGTACACTCGGCGCTGCAATGTAAGCGAAACCATTTACACGAAAATAATATTGAGGGAAAACATTTTGTTAATGCTAACAGTAGACACAAACCTCTCACCGCCATAGAGAAATATACTCGCACTGCTAATTATATTGTCGCCGGAACTGAAACTAGCAGTTTGAGGCAAACTAGTTGCGACATCATATCTTGGTAAGGCTGGAATGACTTCGACCATATATTGAGGATGTAACATACCCTCCATGTATCTCACTCTACAGTTAGATTTAACTCCTAATGTATGCGTGCTGAATCCGAGTATTTCTAAATCACCACAACTTCCTTGGGTCTGCCTGCTAACGTAACCGCAATCGGACCAGACTCAGCAGGCAGGCTAATACTTTCTGGTATCGATTCAAATACTACACCGTTTGTCAAAGTCTTATGTTAGACACGTGCAATTCAAATGGTAAAGGATTTATGAGCAGCATGACACCTCACAGATATCTCCTTCCACCCACAAATAATCTGTTGGAAAAAGTTTATCTTCAATGATATTACACTTTATTGATGGTGATAATAAACACTCTAGGTATGCACGTTTTACGCGCGTAATAGGCCACTTTCCACGCACTTGTAATATAAAATAGGGTATGTAACACGTGCGGTAGGTTGAAAATTGCAGGTGCTGGTGATCGCACTCGCCTTCGGCTCGTGCGTCCACTTCGCACCCGCAATTTCCATCTTACCTCACTTGTTACACAAATAACTATTATTAAATGTTTATTAAGTGTATTAAATATTTACCTTTTCTAACTTTTATTTCCTTTCTCCAATGTTTATATAGACATCTAATTTTGGAAGGTGAAAGTTATATCTGCCTATCTAGGGACATTATATCCATACATTCTAGCAGTCTACAACCTTAAACATCACATTTTGCATAGATGGGATAAATCATGGTAAAAACTCACATCCAGGCATTATTGAATAGCAGTGTACTTGGCCCTTAAGGTGCGATTTCACGATGACGCTCGACGCTGGATTCGAGCGTCAAATCTGGTCACGTGATAGATTCAGAGGGACGCGAAATATAACCTAACCACTGGATTGGCTGAAATGAGCGTCGAGTGTCAAAGCTAAACACAGTTTAGCTTTTTGACGCTCGAATCCAGCGTCGAGCGTCATCGTGAAATCGCACCTTTAGGCCGGTATTCATAGTCAGATCTCATTTCAAGACCGTCTTAAGTAATATCTTAAGATGCTAATACGGCTCTGTGATGGTTAATGGCATCTTAAGCTCGTACTTAAGACGGACTTAAATATAAGATTCGACCTATGAATACCGGCCTTACTTCAACAACGAGTTGCTCAGCGATATTGGGAACGGAAATACAGTCTACTATTAGATGAGTCGAACGACGTATCCGTGAATAAACTGTTGGGTATTGTCATAATATACTACAGCGTCAAACAGGAAAAACGATCTCGAGTTTTCTAGCACCTGACCAAGCTGGAAACATGTAATGCCGATTTGGGAATTGGGATTTGGGAATTGGAATTGGGATTTGGAATTGGGATTTGGGATTTGGGATTTGGGAATTGGGCCTTGGGAATTGGGATTTGGGATTTGGGAATTGAGAATTGAGATTTGGGAATTGAGAATTGGGAATTGGGAATTGGGATTTGGGAATTGGATTTGGGGAATTGGGATTTGGGATTTGGGAATTAGGATTTGGGATTGGGAATTGGTATTTGGGAATTGAGATTTAGGATTTGGGAATTGGGATTTGGATTTTGGGATTGGGAATTGGGATTTGGGATTTCCCAATTCTATTCCCAAATCCCAAATCCCAATTCCAAATCCCAATTCCCAAATCCCAAATCCCAAATCCCAATTCCAATTCTCAATTCCCAAATCCCAATTCCCAAATCCCAAATCCCAAATCCCAAATCCCAAATTCCAATTCCCAATCCCAATTCCCAATTCCCAATTCTCAATTCTCAATTTCAAATCCCAAATCCAATTTCCCAAATCCCAAATCCCAATTCCCAAATCCCAATCCATCCCAATTCCAAATCCCAAATCCCAATTCCCAAATCCCAATTCCCAATTCTCAATTCCCAAATCCCAATTCCCAAATCCCAAATCTCAAATCCCAAATTCCAATTCCCAAATCCAAATCCCAATTCCCAATTCTCAATTCTCAATTCCCAAATCCCAATCCCAATTCCCAAGGCCCAATTCCCAAATCCCAATTCCCAAATCCCAAATCCCAAATCCCAATTCCCAAATCCCAATATTCCCAATTCCCAAATCCCAATTCCCCCAATCGCATTACATGTTTCCAGCTTGGTCAGTGCTAGAAAACTCGAGATCGTTTTTCCCTGTTTGTCGCTGTAGTATATTATGACAATACCCAACAGTTTATTCACGAATACGTCGTTCGACTCATCTAATAGTAGGACTGTATTTTCCGTTTCTCAATATCGCTGAGGCAACTCGTTGTTGAAGTAAGGGCCAAGTACACTGCTATTCAATAATGCCTGGATGTGAGTTTTTACCATGATTTATCCCATCTATGCAAAATGTGATGTTTAAGGTTGTAGACTGCTAGAATGTATGGATATAATGTCCCTAGATAGGCAGATATAACCTTTGGTAAATCTGAAGAATAGTGGCCTCCTCACCGATTTCGTTGAACTTAGGCTTAATCGACGCGTTTTTGCACAAAACGACCGAATCTGGCAGAAAAAAGTGTCGCTCTGCCCCGCGAAGCGAGATATTAACAGTTAAAGTTGACAGGAATCAGGTTATGATCCTGTCATACCGACGAGCTGTAGCGACTACGAACATGCCCTGCAGCCATATGCGCATGCTCAGTGGCCGCACGCGCATGCAGCAGATCACGTGACAACTGTTTGGTTGGTAAGTCAGAAGTGTAACATAATTCGAAATGATATTCTTTCGGCATATAGATTAGTGACGCGCTTTAAAAGTATTTAAGTGTTTAAAGCAGGTCAACTAACTATGTAGGTTAGTAACGCGCTTTAAAAGTATTTAACTGTTTAATGATTCGTGTCGTTAAAGCAGGGCACACACACACGTGTGTATGCCCTGCTTTATAGAAGTTGTGATTTCGTTAAAGCAGGTCACACACCAATGTGTATGTCCGCTTTATAGAAGTTGTGATTTTCGTTAAAGCAGGGCACACAACAACACACACCACACACACACACACACAAGTGTGTATGCCTGCTTTATAGAAGTTGTGATTTTTATTAAAGCAGGGCACACAACGTGTGTATGCTCTGCTTTATAGAAGTTGTGATTTTCGTAAAGCAGGGCACACACACGGTGTTGCCCTGCTTTATAGAAGTTGTAATTTTCGTTAAAGCAGGGCACACACATGTGTGCCTGCTTAGGTTAGTGACGCGCTTTAAACACTTAATACTTTTAAAGCGCGTCTCTAACCTACATAGGTGCGTTGATTGCGCTTTAAACACTTAATACTTTTAAAGCGCCGT
>NW_027250215.1:0-34852 GCF_030848795.1 Temnothorax nylanderi | reverse complement strand
TTTTTTTACTTTTAACTACAGCATGCATAATTGGAAATATGATACATAAATCCATTAAAAGAGAAAACATTAATAAACTTAATAGTTCATTTTGGAATTGTTCTAGTGTACTGATAAAAAAATGATCTTATTCACTCTTTAGACTTTTTCTATAACAAATTTCCTCAGGACAGTGCAATTTACAATGTAATTATTTTATAAATTTATGTCAAATGTTATATTAAAAATATCGAAATGTTAGGAATAAATAAATATAAATAATTTGCATTGTAAGAATTTAGAAACTGTACTATGGAGAATGAAAGAAATAATGTATAATCGGAAAATACTTTTCTGCTCGAATATTATTTAAAAAACAATGGTTGCGCTGCCGGAAATACCAAATGTAAACAGTAATGTAATAATACAATATAAATAAGATATACAAGAAAATTTTAACCTACAATAATAAAATGTTTTATTAGATAATATATAAGTTTCGTAGGAACTATCTCTGGTTTATATACACATATAATCGCGGTAAGACATTTGATAAGATAACTGAAGTATCGCAACAAAACATAAATGTTAAAAATAAATATATATTATATGTAAACAGTTTATAATAAAATGTTACTATTTATTTATAATAAAGTATTACTAAACTATTAAATTTTCCACAACATTTCCTTTTAATAAAAATTATAGTATATATTCTCCACTTTTCTGATATACTAAACTAGCTTGATACACATGCTACGGTAACATACATTTTACCTCTTTTCACCCCTTTAAGGGTCGAATTTCTAAAAATCCCTTCTTAGTGGGTGCTAACGTCATGGAAGCAATGTATTCCCGGAATTCATGTTTGTAGGTTTAAGGGTTTGGGCTGGACGTTGATGAGTCAGTCAGTCAGTCAGTCAGGACATTTGTTTTTATATATATATATATATATGTATTTATATATATATGTATTTATATGTATATATATGTATTTATATATATATGTATTTATATGTATATATATGTATATATATATATATATATATATATGTATTTATATATATATGTATTATATATATATGTATTTATATATATATATATATATATATATATATATATGTATATATATATGTGTGTGTGTGTGTGTGTGTGTGTGTGTGTGTGTGTGTGTGTGTGTGTGTGTGTGTGTGTGTGTGTGTGTGTGTGTGTGTGTGTGTGTGTGTGTGTGTGTGTGTGTGTGTGTGTGTGTGTGTGTGTGTGTGTGTGTGTGTGTGTGTGTGTGTGTGTGTGTGTGTGTGTGTGTGTGTGTGTGTGTGTGTGTGTGTGTGTGTGTGTGTGTGTGTGTGTGTGTGTGTGTGTGTGTGTGTGTGTGTGTGTGTGTGTGTGTGTGTGTGTGTGTGTGTGTGTGTGTGTGTGTGTGTGTGTGTGTGTGTGTGTGTGTGTGTGTGTGTGTGTGTGTGTGTGTGTGTGTGTGTGTGTGTGTGTGTGTGTGTGTGGTGTGTGTGTGTGTGTGTGTGTGTGTGTGTGTGTGTGTGTGTGTGTGTGTGTGTGTGTGTGTGTGTGTGTGTGTGTGTGTGTGTGTGTGTGTGTGTGTGTGTGTGTGTGTGTGTGTGTGTGTGTGTGTGTGTGTGTGTGTGTGTGTGTGTGTGTGTGTGTGTGTGTGTGTGTGTGTGTGTGTGTGTGTGTGTGTGTGTGTGGATATGATGGACAAAGCTCTGCACCACGTTTTAATGTAAAGTGAGAAAATTTTGATAATTTATCGTCTCATAGAGAGATACATAACATATTAATATTATTATGTTAATAGTTTAATAACATTTTATTACACTGTTTATATATAAATACATATTTTCCATATTGCAACATTTATGTTGTATCATAATACCACAGTCGTTTTATCAGACGCCTTATGATTACCTATAACATATGAATCACAAACCATTATAACGAAGTTTTATTTTACAATAAAATTTTTGTCTACAGATACATACAACAAAAATTGGCATGGAATCCTTAATACTATTATTAAAGAGCTTAATATTTCTTATTGTGACAACGCTAGCTGTCGATGAAAATTCCAGAGATAAATTGATAGATGGAAGCCGTTTATCAAACGACGTAATACCACTGCATTATGAAGTCCATTTAGATTTACATGACGCGGATAATGCTATTTTTTCTCACGGCGAATGCAAAATCTCCATTTTGGTCAACCATCCAACGAGAAATATACGCTTTTACGCAAACAAATCACAAATACAGGCATTAAAATTTTATGTAATGGGATCTGCAAATAGTTCAACCTTAAATTATAGTACAAAAAATATAAGATTGTATCGGCCAACAAACGAGTTGTACGATGTTAAAACTGGCATCTATACATTTTATTTCGCTGAGGAATTATCTAATGGTTATTACAAAATGTATTTAATGTTTGTCAATAGAGAAGATAATACTAACAAGGAACTCCTCTTCAGAACGTCATTCATAAATGATGACGGAAACAGAACGTGAGTAAAAATTAAAATGCTACAAGTATAGATAGTTAACCAATGCGCGCGTTGCAAATTCCTTGAATTACTATTCCTTGGAAACCATTTCCGATACTTTACTGTCGTCAAGGCATACAAACAACTTTAATCATAGATAGAATTGATCTCGAAATAGCGTTTACAAAGGCTAAATTGTACATTCCTCGGCTCAACCTTTAATAGACACAATAATTGAATATTTATATACAATCTGACAAAGGGAAAAACGGCGTAGTCGGTCAGGACTGGATCTTGATTGTCCAAATAATATAATATTAATTCTTGAGTGACTTTTTACGTCCAATTTTTTGCCCTGGCAGACCACACGCCATTACCTACTTTCGGACATAACGCAGTCTCAACCAAGTCATTCAAGAATTAATATTATATTATTCGGACAATCAAGATCCAGTCCTGACCGACTACGGCGTTTTTCTCTTTGTCTGATTGTATATCTTACACGGTCGTATAATCTCATATTTATTGTGAATGTTTATATTTATCTCAAATATACCCTTAACATGTCTCAGATGGTTAATCGCGACAGACCTGTGGCCAATGGGAGCTCGACGATTGTTTCCTTGTTGGGACGATCCGATATATCCGGCACATTTTAGCATTAATATAAAACATGCTAAGACTTACAAGGTTTTGTCGAATATGCCAAGGCAAACGATAATTACAACTGATCAACCTGATATTATACAGACACATTTTGAGAAAACTCCTCAAATACCCACGTATCAAGTCTCAGCAATACTGTTATCGTCTTTTTCATCTACTAATATAAGTGATGTCCACATGGAATACAGAGAGAAATTAAATTATAATGACATATACTTTACTCTTACCGTGCTTGACAAAATCACACAATATTTCAAATCGCAGAGGATGTATTTGCAGAATTTAAAGCAATTATCTCATGTCGCAATCCCTGGTTTCCAACAGGATGTCGTGTCAAATTTGGGACTTATTTCTTATAGGTAATAACAAATGTTGAAAGACATATTTATATATGTTTAAAAAGATAATTGTTTCTATTAATGTTAGAGATTTTGGAAATACATATTTTTTTTATTTATTTAAATACTATTTGTATATAATACTTACATATATCATATCTCCAAAATAAGAACAATATAGAATAATATAAATTTATTTTGTGACTTCATGTGTAGCATGTGTATGCATAGCATATTAATATTATAACATGTTTGATACACATATTAGCTTATTATTTTGCAAAAATAAAAATTTCCAAAATTTCCCTCTACGCTGTTAAATATTAAAAACTGAAATTTTTTAATCAATATCTTGTATTAGATAACATTTTGTTATTTTTATGTACCACATGTGTCAAAATTTATTATTTTAATACAAGATACATAGAAAAAAAGAATATCTTGATTTAAAAATATCTTTAGTTTCAACGTTGGAAAAGTTGGAAATCTTGAAATGAGATTATATTGCGTTAAACGAAGAAAATTTGCTTGAATGAAGTCATTACATAGTTCTACCAAGAAACAAATTTTTAAATAAAAAGTTGAAATTTTTATAAGAAGGTAGATTGTTTCGTATATACGCAAGATGACTATAATCTTCTTATTAGAAATTTCAACTCTTTATTTCAACCTTTTTTCTTGGTTAAACTATATAATGACTTCATTTAAGCAAATTTTCTTCGTTTAACACAATATAATCTCATTTCAAGATTTCCACGTTAAAACTAAAAATATTCGTTTTTTCTGTGTAGTATTATTGTAACTCCATTGGTTCAGTTAAATTGACATTATTTTAGTTAAATTAACGAATAAGACTCAAGTTTAATACAGTAAAGCAGAACGAACAACAAAAACGTATAATAAAATCGCATTATTACAAAATGCTTTCTAGAGAAACAGCTATTGTATTTGATGACAAGAACGATCCGTCAAATAGATATTGCCCGTTTATTAGGACATGCAATGGCATATCAGTGCCTTTATAGTAACCGTATCGATCCGTTTTCCTGGTCTTACATGTGGTTGAATCAGGGTATTTCAACGCTACTTGCAATAGACGCTATCGATCAGGTACTTTTTAGTTAAAGTAATTTTGCAAAACAATAAGACATATACGAAGGTCGGTACGAGAGTAATGCCTCCTAATTTTTTTCTTAAAAAATTTTATTCCTGGAACTTTGGTCTTTACATGAGTTTAATCCCACTCCTTTATGGTGCACATTTATTATTTTTTCACATAATCACTATCTCTTTCTGTACACTTTTGCCATCTGTAAATAAGACGCTGTATACCCGTGCGGTAAAAGTGTTTGCTTTTATTCTTGAGTTAAAAAGATGTAAGATTAAACTTATGTAAACACCAAAGTTCTAGGAATAAAATTTTCTTAAAAAGAAATTAAGAAACATTACTTTCATACCAACCCTCGTACATATCTACATATTTAAGTAAAACTAATACAATATAACATAATAAAAGTCGACAAAGACTTTTTTCAGGTACTACCTAATACAAACTAATGACATTATACATTCTACAGGAACTTATTTACTGTATACCTAGAATTAATAAAAAATAGTAAAGTTATTTTAAGTGATAATTCACAATCAGTCTGATAGTGATGCATGCTGTCAATATGAGTATTTAATCCGGTTTATTTTCAGCGGTTAAATTAAATTAAATTAAATTAAAATTTTTTATGTCTAGGCTTTCCCAAATTACCATATAAAAGATTTGTTTGTCGTTCAAACTCTACAAGAATCTCTTCGTCTCGATACTGATTCCATCATGAAGCCTCTTATATCAGAAGTAAACAGTATTTCTGATATCGATTCAGGTTTCTATTTTGCCTATTATATCAAAGGTAAGTTAATAATTATAACTAAATTAGATAATGATCTATAAATATTTAAACGTCAAAGGTGAATAAGTTATGAGTATTTATCTCTATTTTATTATAATTTAAATTTATAATAAAAGAGAAAAGAGGAAGATAATTAATTCGAGAAACTAAATTTATTATCTTCTTACAAGATTAACTATTTTGACGAATATTTACGTAGATTACAACAAATACAGATTTAGACGTATATATATAATCTCATTTTATGACGTGAATTTCCGTAGCACCTGCTATATTGCGCATGTTCCAACAGACGCTTCGTGAATTCGTGTTTCAGGATGGTTTAAAAAAATATTTGAGCAATGAGTAAGTAAAAATTGTAACATCATAACTTCTAAAATACTAGGAAATATAATAATGAATTTAAGTGATGTATGATTTAAGATTTGTGTCATGTATGAAGTATAATATAAATTTTTCTGCTAGTATAAAAATGTTATAATTTTAAATTACGTAATGCAACTTATTAGAATATTTATTAGAAATTATGTCATTAAATTTTACAGTTCTTCTTATTCTGGAAAGACAAATATTGAAATTTTCTGGCACTTTCTGGCACTTGCTATGCAAGCTGCTCGCGAAGAGCATAAGTACGACGTAGAACACTTCAATGTAAAAGACAGAATGGAAGCTTGGACGACGAGAGAGCACTATCCTGTGATAAACGTAACGCAAAACGAGACTGTCATCACAGTAACAACAGAAAGTACAAACACAAGTGAAAAGGAATGGTGGATACCTTATATCTCAACCACAAAGGAGGATTCTGGTTTTCCTTTATTCAAATCAATGCAGTATGTTTCGACAAATGGAGATCCCCTTATATATGTGAATAAAGATTGGATTATAGTTAATTTTAAACAAATAGGTAAGTTCTAATTGAGAAATATACTGCGCTTGTACATGTTTAGCACACATACATTTTACATTTGTCAATCTTATTACATTCCTCAATTTTATTTAATTTAAACAAACGCAAGCATTTCTTTTGTGTGTAAAGTACATGTGCGTTGTACATAATATTTAATTATGAAAAATTACGAAATACGTGTTTGATCATTTCAAGGAGCTACTTATTTAAGATGGGTTGTTCCCCCAAGTGTGTGCCGCAGGGTGACCTCAACTCAAAAATTTCAAATAAAACCCCTCATATTGTAGTATATCGTTTAAAAGGGCATAAAAAGAAAAAAATTTATAACGTAAACCAGAGGTTGATACGTTGACCCATTTGAGAGTTATTTAGGGTCAAATTTCAAAAAGTCCAATTTTTTACCCTAAATACCTCTAACGGGTCAACATATCAATCTCTGGTTTAGGCCAAAAAATCTATTTTATGCCTTTTCACGATATACTACAATATAGGGGCCCGCGGAAAAGAGTTAAATATGTTTTAAATATGGTTTATATTAGTCATTTATATGAACGAAATTAAACTCAAATAAAAACCAAATATTGAATATAAAAGTAATTAAATTTAAATATGTTCCAAATTTGGATCGAAATTAAATTTAAATAAGATCTTGCTATTGGATTTAACTTGTCCAGGCGCATATATGGATCATATTAATATTTAATAAGCATCTAACCATCCTGAGTTCAAATTTTATTTGTATTTGAAACAAATAAAATTTTAATTAACACCCAAATTAAATTTTTATTTAATTGAAAGTGTTCTCATTGACCCATCATATATTCATATTTAATTAAAAATTGTGATTTATAAGATTTTAATAAACCTGCGAGTTATGTTAGTCTTGCGTTGTAGTCTGTTAGGTTATAGGTTTATTATTGAATTTTGTCAATATCAACCACAAATCTGCATGTTTAATTATGTTAATTATTTTATACTGTCTACATCGTACATATATTTTATAATTTCAGTTTTAGTTATGTAGGTCATTGGCTTCCCACATAGCATGCATATCAAAAAGACGTCCAGAAGATATCCCGAAGATATATTTAGGAGATAGGATATCTTCTCGGGATATCTTCGGGACGTCTTTTTGATATGCATGCTATGTGGGTTTTTAATCATTTTAAATATATATGTATCGAAAAACAGGCAAATTATGTATTTTCTGTTAAGACATGGATATTTCATCATTTCGATATCGATTCAAAGCTATTTTGATTTGCCTGTCAAATATATAATAACATTGCCATTATATAGAATGCAATATGAATAAAAAATTATATTGTATTGGCAGACATGGATAATGTAAATATTTTATAATTTGAGCATTATAATAATTGCGTTACAATATTAATTTTTTTAGGCTTCCATTTCCATTAAATAGTTACTTTATAACTGTAAAAGTCACAACAAAATTCCTGTTTGTAATTTGACAATTTTGAAAATTAAAATATTATATAATAGGTACATTTTCAGTACTACATCCGCTCATTTATTAAACAAGAAGTTAAATTAAGCAACTAATTAAATTATTAATATTAAATATTAATACAATAAGATATTTGTATTTACATTTATCAAAATAAAAAATAAGTTTAATTATGAAAATAAATATTAATAATTGGACTTATTAAAAATTAAATAATTTGTTCAGATATTGCGCTCGAATTCTTTTCGCGTTTTACAACGCCCGATCGTTTCACATTAGATGGCGCGACGCGCGAGTCGCCACTCTCAAAGAGCCCCCGCCTTCTTCCTCACTCGTTAGGTGTCATGGCCGCACTTGCTTGCGTTTCTTCGAACGTGTCGAGTCCGTTATTTCTTTCTTGACGGATTGATCGTTGCGGCGCGTGTTCTGGAGACTAACCGAGCGAGAGTCGGATCACCAGGGAGAGCTCACCGCCAGGAAAGGGAGAGCTGCAGCAGCTAGCGTCCGAGAGGGAGGATCGAGGCGAGGAATCCGGTTCAGCGAGCGGAGTCCTTAAGGAGGTTGGTTAGTTCTCGGTGCGAGGCAGGCGGCGCGGCAGGGGGAAAGCATATAGGTTAGATTTTCGTCGCGTGAAATAAACGAATTTTAGCAAATAAATATGTGGAATGCATTTAATTGCTGTTTCTTAAGGTTTAAAAAGAGTTGTTTGTACAATTGAAACACAAATACGTTATTATCCACATTGAAATGTGGAAATAATAAATGTGGTCCTGTTTTTTTATTTTTACAATTTCTTGATAACTATAAAGACGAATCATTTCAGTCTTCGAGAAAGTTTTTCCTAAATATGTAAAGAGTTATTTGCACCTATTTTCACTAAATTCTTATCATTTTTAATATGCTTTCGAGAGTTACATTACAGGTTAGGTAACATTTTTGCTGTGTCGCCCGTAACTTCAATAATTAATTACTCGACAACCATGCAGACGATTATCTTCAACTTTGGCATATATGGACGACAGATTCCCATAGACGAATATTCTCCATTGAACTAATTCTTATCAAATTGATTTGACTAACCACCCTCCTTAAGAGATTCTCATTGGGACGCCATATTTGTTACTTTCATTTGAGGGTTCATATTTTTAGGGTTTATACCGTCATTTTTAAGGATTAATCATTAATTGAAGGTTAACTATCACTTGAAGGTTAACCATCATCCGAAGAAAAACCCTTAAAGTTGGGTGTGATTTCGGACCGCCAATTGAAGATTAACCTTCAAATGATGGTTAAGGAGGTTGGTTCGCTCTTCGTGCGGGGAAGGGGCGCGCGGCAGGGGAAAAGCAATAGGTTAGATTTTCGTCGCGTGAAATAAACGAATTTTAGCAAATAAATATGTGGAATGCATTTAATTGCTGTTTCTTAAGGTTTAAAAAGAGTTGTTTGTACAACTGAAACCCAAATACGTTATTATCCACATTGAAATGTGGAAATAATAAATGTGGTCCTATTTTATTTTTACAATTTCTTGATAACTATAAAGACGAATCATTTCAGTCTTCGAGAAAGTTCTTCCTAAATATGTAAAGAATTATTTGCACTTATTTTCACTAAATTCTTATCATTTTTAATATGCTTTCGAGAGTTACATTACAGGTTAGGTAAGATTTCTGCTGTGTCGCCCGTGTATAAGAGAGAGACAAGAGTATAACTTCAATAATTAATTACTCGACAACCATGCAGACGATTGTCTTCAACTTTGGCATGGACGACAGATTCCCATAGACGAATATTCTCCGTAAATTTGAACTAATTCTTATCAAAGTGATTTTACTAACCACCTTCCTTAACCTTCAATTGGTCCGAAATCACACCCAACTGTAAGAGTTTTTCTATGGTGTTTTTTTAACGGTTAACACCAAAAGTTGAGTGTATTTTTCCATAAGGGTTCAGTTTGATTAAGTATATAAAAAATGTCTCTATTTTTATTCTTTTGAGCTAGCAAATTGTATTCTTGGTTTTTATGGTGATTAATATTTTGTGCAACTGCATCAATTTTTTTGTCGCTAGCGATTAATATTTGTTTTTATGTATTCGATTACTGCGCAAGTGTTGCGCATTTCGTTAATTTTATCAGAAGTTTACTTATCTTCTTTTTGTACCACTGGATTTAAAGCAAACCAATATAAACACAATAATTGTAATTTATAAACGTTTTTTTTATCTTATAACTCATTCTCTGTTGATACCATATTCTCTAATCCCATTATTATCCTAATTAGCAGACAATGTTTTTTAAACGTTTGAAAAATATTTGAAAATCAGTTTTAAACACATATTACAAAACGTTTGAAAAACATTGCCTGTTGATTGAAACCGCAAAATTTCGGCAAGCTACAACAGGGGCTGGATTCTTGAATTTATTCGCAAGAGAAAGGTATACGCAAATTCTACTCTTACAGAAAAGTTGCAAGTTGATCGCATGGTTTTTAGTTAATCAACTTGCAACTTTTCTATAAGAGCAGAATTTCCGCATACGTTTTTCTTGCGAATAAATTCAAGGATCCAGCCCCAGGTGCGCGCGCGCTGTGCCTTAAAAGCCTCATTAAGAACGTATAAAGGTCTTATTTGAATTTAATTAAATTTAAATTAGATTTAGAACTTATTAAGAACATATAAAGGTCTTATTTGAATTCAACATATTAAGAACATATAAAAGTTTTATTTAAATTTAATGAAATTTGAATAAAATGTACAACTTATTAATTTCATATATGGTTTCAATAAGATTAATATTTAAATTGAATATATTAGCTAATTAAATCCTTATTAAGCCAAATTAAATACGAATATTTTGATGATGAAATGATACTGTAAGAAGTACGTATATATACTTTGTATACTACGAAACATACGTACGAGTATACACGTCGATTAAGAATATACGACATGTATTCATATGTTCGAGATTTTTAATCGAAATGTATATCGGCATTTCTTCTTATATTCTTAATTAAGTTTTATATATAGAACAAATATGAGCCATATTAATGCAGTTATTCAGCATTAATTTAAATCAAATAAAATTTAAATGGAGATTTTATTAAGGTCCATATAAAGTTCATATTTAACTGTTTTCCGCGGGATACAGACGACGGCTCAAAATCATCTCAGTGTAATTTGATATTATAATAAATAAAATTCACAATTTCTATTATACAGGGTGCCCCAAAGCAACCTTGACATCGCAAAATGGTATAAGACTTTTTTGTTCATCTCGATCCGTTCTGCCTCCTCACGAGCGTTGTCAAGGGTGCTTTGGGACACCAAGTATACATATATAAACCTAAAAATTTATATATACTATGCAATTTTATTTATAGTACATTTCTGTATAATCCTAATTTATTAATCATAAATAAAGTACAAGTATTTAAAAATATTGTCTGCGAAAATTGATCGAAAGTATGTAATAATCGAATCAATTTCTTCATTGTTCAACAGGATATTATCGCGTCAATTACGATGGCCAGAGTCTGGAAAAAATTGCGAACTATCTAAACTCTGAGCAATATATCAGAGTACATGTTCTCAACCGTGCTCAAATCATGGATGATGCATTTCACTTTTTAATCAAAGGCCAACTCGATTTGTCCGTATCCCAGGGGGAAATGGTAAATCGGATCGACATCGATCAGACGTCGATGGCGTCTACAGCTTTCCCAGATCGAAATAGCAAATCAGATCGACGTCGATCAGACGTCGATAGCATTTACAACTTCGATCGATTATCTGTAGACGCCATCGACGTCTGATCGATGTCGATCAGACGTCGATAGCATTTACAACTTCAATCGATTATATATAAGTTTAAATTAAAATATAATATATTAAAAAATTAAACGGGTCTCAATTCCTTTCTACCATAAATAAACGGACATGAGGATTTTACCTGCTTTTGATTACAAATAAACTCATTCATTTTTTTCGACACATAAAATTAGAAAAATTATGTATATACATGCAGGCACAAAATATAGCGTGAGTTGATACAAAATAACGCTGTATTTTGTCCATCTTGTATATAATTGTATATGTATATGTATATGAAAAATTATACATATGCTATCTATATTATTATATATTTTTTTATTATATAATTATTATATAACTATTATAATAATTATCATATAATAAGATTTTTATAATTATATAACATGTATAAATATATATAAAATATAATATGTTTTAACTTTAAATTTTGACCGTTGAAACTATAAAGAGTACATCATATATGCAAACAGATTCACGATTTTTAAAACAGTTGCAAATTAAAAGATCGAAGGGCCGCTCAGCGCTGAGCGCTCACGGACGTGGTTCCTCTTTTGTGTGTGTACTCCCTCTATCTCCGTTTCACGGGACCGCGTCCATGCGGCCTCGAACGACCAATGCGATTACATCGCCCGCGACGCACGATATCCAATGAGCGTGCTGCGACGAGTGCAAGGTTATGTTCGTTGGATATCGTGTATCGCGCGCGATTGACGTGATCGTGCTTGTCTGCCGAGGCCATCACAGTATACTGCAGCTGTGTTTCGTGTCTGGCATCACTGCTGAGAGTGCTGAGTCGTGCTATTTAATAAAGTCAGCAATCAATTATCGAAAATGAGTGAAAGTCCACCGGTAAGTTTTTCATAGTGTTATTTCTCATTTATCTGTTTTTAACTTCAAGAATTCTCGTTTTCGAAATCTACATATATATTTGGTCGATTTAGATTACCTTTTGTAAGTTTATTGTTTACTTACTTACTCAATAGCAACCTATATCGTCGTTTGATGTTATCATAATATCAATATTTGGTTATTATTGGTTATTATAATGTCAAAATGACATCAGATGATCGATAGCTTTCTACTTGTTTTGTGTTCTTAAAGAGTCTATAGACAATTATGATTACTTCATAAATAACTTATGAAATATAATTTTTATATAGTTCATAATTTGTTAATAAATATTTGTTCAGGTTTATTTAATTGGAAACGTTGTGTGCTCTCATATGCTTTACTTTATAACCTTATTATGCAGGTTAAATGTTATCGATCATCAATAATTCCACTATTCTTATACTTCTTGCTTTTGCCATTATTTATTTATGATTTGCGTATATTTTCAGATTTTAACGAACGTTTTATAAGATTACAAAAAAAATTAGAAGACAGTGAAAAAGAATTAAAAGGCATCAGTAGTAAGCTTGACGTTGTTATTATGAACCAAACAAACTTAAATAAAAGTCTGCTTCCGGAACAGGCTGTCATCAATAGACCCTCAAATCTACCTTCTCTGCCTCTGAGTGATATAAAAGGCCTTGAAGAATTTGAGAAATTTTTATCCAACGATGTAAATCTTTCAGCAGCAGTAAGTAATATTTTATTATGCTTATACAACTTGATACATTTTTATTATTTTATGGCTGGATTCTGGATATTCACTGCCAGTACTGAATCTATAGTTTACGTCACATACACTATAGATTTTTAGTACTGGCAGTGAATATCGGAACGTCATCATCTCTGTAATGTGTTTCATAAATACTAATTTCTTTTTGTTTGGTTCCTTTCTTGCAGTGCTACTATTTGAAGAGTTTGGCTTTGGGAAATAATGAAAAAACTGCAACGTCAAAACTTATGATTCAATTGATGACCAATTCCTTAGCTGTACATTTTAATTTTGATGGTCATAATCCTCAGAAAGCTATGACAATTAAAAGGTCATTTAAACAGTTGAAACTTTGGGAATTATTTCAAGGTATTCTATCTTCTTTCAAGTATTCCGTCTCCCAAAGTTTTTAATTTATTATACAATATTAGGTAACTCAGAGAATCACAGAATATTTATTTCTCTTCATTGTTCTTTTAATCTAGGAGTGATGCTACTAAAATTTCCGGACAGCGATTTATCAGAAGCTTTAAATGCACTCAGAAGTTGGCTACGAAATGCTGCTGGGCGTAAAAAAGATTAAAATGTAGAATTTTTTATGATTTCCTTTTATATGCAAGTTTGAAGCCTTATATTATTGGTGTTTCTTTTTCGCTTTATTTTATTGCACTAGAGAGAAACTAAATATTATATAGAAAGTTTGTCAGATTCAATTTTAAGTTTAAATGTATAACGTATACGTTATATTTCCTTTTATATACAATTTTTGAAGCCTTATATTATTGGTGTTTCTTTTTCGCTTTAGGTTATTGTACTAGAGTAACTATTATATAGAAAGTGTCAGATTCAATTTTAAGTTTAAATATATAACATATACGTTATATTTCCTTTTATATGCCATTTTTGAAGCCTTATATTTGTGCTGTTTCTTTTTCGCTTTATTTTATTGCACTAGAGAGAAACTAAATATTATATAGAAAGTTTGTCAGATTCAATTTTAAGTTTAAATGTATAACGTATACGTTATATTTCCTTTTATATACAATTTTTGAAGCCTTATATTATTGGTGTTTCTTTTTCGCTTTAGTTTATTGTACTAGAGTAACTATTATATAGAAAGTGTCAGATTCAATGTTAAGTTTAAATATAGAATGTACGTATATATGTGTGTGTATATACTGTATATATATATATATATATATATATATATATATATGTAGAGAGAGAGAGAGAGAGAGAAATTATGTACAAAAAATAAAAAAAATAATATTCTTTTACATCTATCGTATGTATATCTATTTAGTACACTCCAATCAAAGTAAAATGCATACTGAGCGGTTGTAGTACCGAATGCACTCATTGTATCAACTAAATGTCTAATAGATGTTTTATAGACGTCGATATTAAGATCTAGATAGCGTCGAAATTCAGAGAGTTGAACGTCTATGTAGACGCGTCTATAGATCTCATTTAGACACGTCTAAAAGACGTCGATTCAATGTCGATCCGATGTACCAATTCTCCCTGGGATTCCTGAAACTCACAACATACTTATCGACGGAGAGAAATTATATAGCATGGTATCCGATGTTCAAGGCTTTTGAATATTTGTCGTCTTTCTTTCCATTTGAAGAGAGTTATTATATCAAGGTAATTAATAACAAATTTTATCTGTTATGCATGTTAAATATTAAACCGCAATAAATTTATATCAATTATTTCTTGATATTTTTAAGAAAGTAAAATATGGAAAGTATGGACGTCTTTATATACATTCGTAATATTTACTTTGTCAAAGAGCAGAAAATTTAAAGAACAATGTTTCACACGTGTCTATATATAAGATTTACATTTTGCGCATTAAACATTACTTCTACTTTTCTCATGAATTTATTCATTTTTCACATATATATATACTTAATATCAAAGTAATAAATTGTTATGTATAACTGAATCGATGAAGTTTTATGCAAATATATCACATTAAGTAATATTATAAACATTTCTTATTACAAATTTAACACTTCAAACAGTTCAAATACAAATACAAACAATAATTTCTAATAGAATTCTGATTATGCTTGATTCATGAAAATAAGAAAGTTCATTATTAATACGTATATTCAAATATGTAGGGGAGACCGGGGCAAACTTGACACTAGGCTTTTTGCCAATTTAAATCTATCGTAGAAACTTGCCTTTCCTACTGTAAATGCGTCTATATGTGCCAGTATATTATCAATGGAATTTGGTAACATTCTCAGTTATGATTGACTTTTTAGCGCGACATAAGCGTTTTCGATGGTAAAAAGTAATTTTTCTGATCTCTCGAAAATTTCTACTCTTTCATCGAGCTCTACCCTTACGAACCTATATGTAAGATTTTGACGGGAAAGATGCTGTATACAAATCCGATAATAGTTTTTGCATATTTTCAAAATTTTTATGTTTTTGGAGTGACAAAAGTGAAAAACGGCGTCCGGGGCAAAATCGATGCTTCGTCGACTCCCAATAACAAACGATACTTGTCATGCAGCCGTATGGCTCATGACAAATGTGTACGCACGTCCGATCGCGAGTTTACTTGCATTAATTGTTTTTCAGACACGAGTTTAGATGAAGATAATTGAAAGTTCAACAATTTTTGTTCTTATTATTTCATTTATTTCCAATAATTGTTTTACTTTGTTCCGAATTTTTGTACTTTCTAAATACACGATAAACAATGTATTTTTATTTTCAGACAATAAAAAATAAGTTCCAGATCAAATTGTGCATGTTGATCAGGCAAAGTATCGAGTTTGCCCCGGCATTTTTCAATTTGAAAGTTTGTGTTCACGTCACTTTTCCTTTTCTGGGAGCAAAACAAAGTGACGTACAGCAAAACTTCCTGAAGCAATTTTGTATCTGAAAGAACACTCTTTAAATGTGTACCATTAAATTTACTTGGAAAGTTTAATTAATTGTTGAAAATTGCCTTTGAAAAAATCGTGTCGAGTTTGCCCTGGTCTCCCCTATACATACACATCATGTTTTTCTTTGTCCAATATAATGAGCAACCAATGTAATCTCTTTATGTTTCTTAACGATTCATAGGACAAAATGATGAAAATATTGGATAAACTTTATCAGGAAATGGAACATGAAGAAAAAATTGATTCCATCCATTTTAACAGTAGTTTAAAACAAGAGGTCGCAAGATGGGCATGTGTTTTCGAATCTTATAAGTGCAGGAAACAGGCTTATTTTAAATTAAGTACACATTTGTTACAGAAAGAGAAGAGGTATTTTTACAATTTTAATTTTTCAATTTTTAATAATGGACGAAGCATTCCTATTTGTGCAATTTATATATTTATGCAATGCTTAATAAATTACCTAGTCAAGATGCAAGAGTACAAGCATAATTTTCATTTCTAATTTACATATTTTCTTTCTGACATTATAGTCTTTTGCCTTGGTGGAAGGAATGGACATATTGTAATGGTTTATTAGGAGCAGAGAATGCTACTTGGGATAAGGTGTTTCAAATATATATAGAGAAACTAAATTATATACTTTTAAAATGCCTGGCTTGCTCGGAGAATTTCTCTATTACCCGTAAATATTTAGAATTAATAGCGTCAGAACATTATGATGAAAAAATAAAAGATAAAGACCGAATTTACATTTTTCATTCTATCGTTGCAAGACGTGCAAAGTATGATACGATGCTTGATTATATATTAGAAAATTTTTATAACGTGAAACCAAGGTATATACAAATATCATTTTTCATAAAGATTTAATTTCATAAAAAGATATATGTTTGTACTCATATAAATTCGGTATAAGTATGTATCAATCTGTTCTCTTGTTTTTACAGAGAAATCAGTGTGCCTGTAGCATTAACAGATATCATTAATCATGTATACTCTAATTCTTCATTGGATAAGGTAAATTACATTAACCCGATTATAATCATATTATTCAATATTTATTACTAAAGTTGTTTACTTAAGTATATATTGTATATGCTATACATTACAAACATGTTGTTCTAATTATGCTGATTACGAAATATCATACTATTATATAAAACCCGACTGTTTGTCCGTCCGTCCGTCCGTCCGTCTGTCCGCGAACTACTCATTCGTTAGTGGACCGAATTTTTACCAAAAGTATATGAAATAGGGGTAGAATTTTCCGGGGAGTGCCATGATGTGTATAGTTTTTTGTTACCGATTTTCTGGAAACCGGTTTTTCTAATTTTTCCAATTTTTCCGGAAATAATTGACCGTATCTCAAAGAATTGTACATGAAGTAGGGGTAGAATTTCCCGGGGATTGCCATAAAGTGTATAATTTTTCGTTACCGATCTTTTTGGAAGCCGGTATTAGAAATTTTTCCAATTTTTCGGGAATTAATTGGATCGAATTTTTACCAAAAGTATATGAAATAGGGGTAGAATTTTCCCCGGTATTAGAATTTTTTCCAATTTTTCGGGAATTAATTGGACCGAATTTTTACCAAAAATATATGAAAACTATAAAGTGTATAATTTTTTGTTACCGATTTTACAATTTTTTGGGAATAATTGACCGAATCTCAAAGAATTCCATATCATATGTGAAATAAATATAAATTAAAAAAATAAATATAAATTTAAAAAATTAACAAATGATATCGTTCATAGGTCGAGCAATTTTAAGTGAATATGGAAACCGGTTTTTTTAATTTTTCCAATTTTTCGGGAAATAATTGATTGAATCTCAAAGAATTATACATGAAGTAGGGGTAGAATTTCCCGGGTAGTGTTATAAAGTGTACTATTTTTTGTTACCAATCTTTTTGGAAACCGGTTCCGAATGACCGAATCTCAAAGAATTGTACATAAAGTAGGGGTAGAATTTCTTGGGGAGTGCTATAAAGTATATAATTTTTCGTAATTAAAGATAAATAAGTACCAAAATAATCCTGTTTTAGATAAAAAAGTTTGTGGACGGTTTAGCAATGTGGCCAATTGTACACCCACTCATTGACGATAGATCACGTAACAAGGTAATTATTACCGATAATTATGAGGGACTACGTTGTTTAGAATTCTTATAGCTTGATGACGAATTATTATTTATTAATACTAAATACATGCTTTTAATTAACCGAACAATTTTATTTTAGATAATGGAATGCATAAGAGATGACAACTACATATTAATAGATGCAATGATTTTTAGGAAAGTTATGCTTCTTAAACTCAAAATAGAATTACGCTCATCTGAAATAATGCGACACGTACATCACTTTCGAAATTTTAATTCATAAATCTATATTAATGTGGAATCTTCATTAATAATTTATATAAATATAATATATCGGGCTAACATAATTTAATTAATGTTAATTAATTCAAAACGTCAAAGTAATGTTTAATCAATATTAGGTTTAATGTGTATACATCTATAATTATTATATGTATATGTATATATATTTATTTATTAATTTGTTAATATATAAATATATATACATTTAATAAATACTAGTCCTGTTAATATACATAATATACATCTGTATTATTACATGTATATTATACATCTATATTTAATATAATGTATACATGGCATCTATATATTGTTATAGCTGTATACATTTATACTTGTTATATGTATATTTTTTATAGACAAATGCTTATAAGACAATATAATATAATATAAAGTAAAACTTTTTAAATTTTGCAGAAATTTGAGTTTTGGTTATAAGTTTAATTTCTTGAAGTTTTAAATTCTGTGAATTCTGAATTTAAACTTTGAGTTTTATGTTTTGAATGTCAATATAAATAAAAAAACAATGTAAAACAATGTATTGTACGGAATCTAAAGCCTTAACATAAGATTAAATATATATATATATATATATACAATATATATATATATATATATATTATATTTGTTGCAAATACTACACTGCTCAATACATGTTTATTCAAGTAAACGTTCTTATAATGAAGAATATTCATGAGTATTTTTCGAAAAGTTATAAAATAATATGAAAATAGATTAGTATAAAAGAAACATAATAGCGATTAAAAGGAGATTACAATTTGCAATGTGCAATCACAGTATTACTTTTAATACGATTATGAAATACATATAATAAAATCATGATATAATTAAGAAACAAGAGCTGTTTATGTTCCTGAGAGCTAACGATAAAGGAATAAAATGTAATTTTTATTTTTAACTAAAAATAATCTTTCTAGCTTTTTGACAGAAATTATTATAAAATCCATCTAATTATATTGAGTGATAACATTTATTAACTAATAATTGTTAACGACCCAGATAACACGTACGCATATCTTTACGACTTTTTTGAAGATATCTTGAAGACATTTTTGCGATCATTTTTAGACATACATGCTATCCAAAACATTTATTATAATACACCAAAAACGTTGTTAATTTTCGGTTATTTCTTAAAAATGTAAAATCATGATTGTGTAATATTCTGATATTAACTTCACTCTTTATTTTTACGTTTCTTCCGGTTATTGTATCGTCTCAAACGTGCCGTTAATGCCACCCGTTAATGGCAGGTACCTGAGATTATTTTGAGATGAAAATTCTAATACTAAAATGCCAGGCTATAATGCCCGATCTACAATAGCTGTAGTAAGCCTCAAGATGTAAGAAATTGACCAATTACAGGCGAATGTGAGGAGAATAATCGACTGTGATTGGTCAATTTCTTACATCTTGAGGCTTACTACAGCTTACTACAGCTATTGTAGATCGGGCATAATAGTTTTTTAAATAAGAAGTGTTCAAAGTTTAAAGTTTACCAATCTAATGTGTTCGAAATTCGCGCGCTCAGTTATGCACGGACACAGACACGGGGTCCGTTCCGTTTCACGCATATGCGTGCATTTATCTATAGCATACGTAACGTTTACTATAGACAATGCGCGCATCATGCGTGAAACGGAACGGACCCACGGACACACACAAGTGGTATGGCTGCATTCCGATATTCACTGTCAGTACTGCAAATCTATATTTTACGTCACGTATACTATAGATTTTCAGGATGCCGTCCCATGCAGGACGGAATTTCGGAAAACGGAATCTCGGAATCATTCTGATTGGTTAGCCTCATGGGGTACAGTACAAGCCCTATGAGGCTAACCAATCAGAATGATTCCGAGATTCCGTTTTCCGAAATTCCGTTCGCATGGGACGGCACCCTTTTAGTACTGAAAGTTGCTGACAGTGAATATCGGAACGCAGCCTTTTTATCGACAGTGCCAGAAAATGGGTATGCTAAATAGTTCCAATGTTGAAAATGGATGCGAGTGGCGTTTCAAGCAGTTCAGTATCCAGTAAAACGATACACCGGCGTGGCCCCTCTCAGCTTTCTCTCTGATTATGCTTATCGTGTGAGATTTCATTATTTATCTTAAAAAAAGCAGTAATTTCGCATGTTGGTGATAGCATTTCGTTATTGATTAATTCTGGCCGTCACTGTAATTTAATCAAGGAGCAAATGGAGAGAAAACCGAAAATTATCGTCTTTGACTTAGGTACAGGCAAAATCGTACATGTTGCATTAACAATTTAGATGTGTAACAAATTCACAATATTCTTTTCTTTCTGTTGCAATAAAAATTATTCAGAGTGTGATTTCTGGAAAAATGGAAAGAGCAATTGAATTTCAGATTACACCTTGTGGCCGTTTTGGGTTGATACTCATGTAGATCCGCCGTTTAGAAAAGGGTGCGTGCATTATAAAATAAGAAAACTAATAAAATAATGTATTTTAAGAATTTTTATCAGACTTATATAAGAAAAATTTCAGTGCACAAAATAAAGTAGTAGACGCACATAGTCATACCGTACGCCACTACTCTGATGTACCTGATGTAATGAAACAATTATCAGGAGAAGGATACGAACTCGGTGTGGCGTCACGTACATCAGAAATAAAGGGAGCTAAGCAATTATTAGATCTATTTGGCTGGAAGAGGTACTTTAAGTACGTTGAAATATTTCCTGGTAGCAAAGTCACACATTTTTCTAAGTAAGTCTCGTATAAACGCATAAAGAATCGTGTTGTACACAATAGCTTAAAGCTATAACTTAACTGAATTGTTTTCAGCATTCATAAAAATTCTCATATTGATTATAAAGATATGTTATTTTTTGACGATGAGGCCAGAAATATCATGGAAGTTGGTAAACTTGGGGTATATGCTGTGTTGGTTGGAGACGGTGTGAATCGTCGTGTTGTAGAAGATGCTCTGCGATCATTCAGCAAGCAACCGTATAAATATTAGTATAATTTGTCTATGTTAATTTATAACTCTGTTTCGTAACATATACAAAATATTTATTGATAGGATATTCTTCAACAACATGGATTAAACAATAATGAATACTGACAAGGATAGACAGTATAAATTGTTATATAAATTTCTCAATATAGGAAATTAAAATCTATATTAATCAGCCATTCTTTGGTAGTATTGTACCGGACTTTTGATAGTGACATCGTTAACGTCGTCTTTGCGTACAAGTTTCAGAAATGCAGTGCAGAGAACTTCTGGATCTTTAATAGATATATTATTTACAAATTTCTCAATTTCGCCTTCAGTTAATGAAGCTCGTAAAAGATTTCTGAGTGCACTCATATCAAAATCCTTGAAAGGACAACCACCCTCGTACGTTGCTCCACTAATACCAGTCTACAACAGTTTCGATGTTTGATAAAAATAGCTCTAATTGTGAAGTTTGTATAAAATTATAAAAGAATTTCTTATGGGTGCGTGAAAATTTTTATACTTACGCAAATCAGATTGCAGTCAGGTGTCTTATAATTTCTCCGTGATCCCTCCAAACCGTACATATGTCTGATACTGTATATGAATTTCTTTTCATTGGATTGCCAATTATGCGAGCATACTGAGGTGCAAGTGTGTGGCTTGGAATATTCCTGCCTCCAAAATACAATTGAATCTTCCAACGTCATTCCTATTTCTTTCAGAAAAAGGCTGTAGTATAAGCGCGCGTAGTGACTGAGACGATGTCTACTTCTTAGTAGAGAATGCAAATGTTGCATGCACAATGGGAATTTCTGTGCTTCCGTCTCTATGTTATTAACAGTTACTTTTCCATGAGCAATGCCTTCTTCGAAGAGATAAGATTGAATTTTCTTATTCAAAATGTGGAATCTAAGGTCGTATTTTACGGTGTGTTGCGCCTGTCTCTTCATGATACTCATTTCACTAGTTACATAATTACTAAATAATGATTGAAGCACTTTTTTCCAATTTGAACAGTACGTGATGATATTTCCATTATTAAGGACTAGTTCTCTCTCTTTCACCAAGTCCGGTACTATCTCGAATCTCACTGAAATGTGAAATAAGAAATATTAATTAGCTTATTTGAAAATCTCTTGTATGCAAGTGATACTCTGTACTCGTACATACCTTTGTATTGAAAGTCATTGCAATCGTGACAATTTGACACAAGATGTTTAAAAACTAAGGGTTGCGAATAAAATTTGCATAACTCAATCAGAGTTGTGTCAATTGCATTTTTCTTGTCTTTAAACACTTGCAGCTTCCATATAATTTGCTTTAATAATTTATGTAATTGTCTAGGCGATATATTATCTAATCTATGCTTAAATAACAATGATTCTTTGGCTATCCAATACGTACATAAATCTGACGACGTGGAAGCTAATAATCTAAAACAAAAAATGGCAATCGTTAATTAATTAGAAATATACAATATTTTTACAATTCTGACAGTTGTTCAATTCTATTATTTAGAACACAAATTTTTCTTTATTGTATATTACTATTACTGTTACTAATATTACTTATCATCCTTTAAATATTCAAGTCATATTGTATTTAATATTAAAGATTGATATACAAAATTGTAACATGTGCTTACCGTAATACAAAGTGTCCAATTTTATCGTAAGCAGAATTTTCTAATAAATATTCGAATTTCCCATCAAATCCATTAGCAGATCCTTCACTCAGAAGCCTTAAATAATCTAATCTGGTCAAAATACAATCTTCCAAAACATAAAGTGGTATCTCACCATTTGGTGGTATGATATAAAACATGTCTATGTCTATGTCAATCATATCAGATAACTTCAAGTTTCGTTACACATGAAAATACACAATATTTATAAAAATGCTCCAAATTTAATTTTTGCGAATGATATAATTTTTCCTTCGGAGTAGAGATGAAACAGCCTTTCTTTTTCTCTTTTTATGAATTTATAAGTTAACTCGTATTTATAAGTTAACTCGTTTTTGCAAGCATTTAGTATATCTCGTCTTTTACACGTGCATCGTGTATACGTCAACATTCTCATTCCGAGTTTTTCATTTACATCCTATTCAATTTTCCTACGATGAATCAAACCCATTTCTGTAATTCATGGATAATATTCTTAAGATTACCATTTCTTCAGTTTATTATAATAAATAAACAAATTTTTTAACAATACATAATAGATATCTTCTTCTTCAGAAAGACCAGCACTCAATTCCCAAAAATTCCAAACATAATTGATATGTGTGACGATTCATGCATTCGCTCACTCAAGCATCGAGTGAATATTATTAAAGATCTGCCAGTCGTATGAGTCGCATAGCTTGAAAATCTGACGCCCTGAAAATCTAACGCCCTCTCGGCAAATGTTGTAAAGGAAGAAGCGGGAAACCAGAATGAGCACGAATGATAAAAAGGAAAATAAAATCCTCTTCTTCTAAAGAAGGCATGAAATCTCGAACTCGAATGTATCGAAGTCTTGAAGCCTCTTTTCGGGATGCTGACTGATCATCTCGCTTGTGTGTTGTGTGCACGACTTGCTTCGCATGTCATCGCGCGAGATTTACTTTTGACAGTTTGACCGAATGTCGGATTGGAAGATTACGCCCGTATAGAAATAAGGTATATAAATTTTTACGTCGATGATGAAGACGCGGTGATAGCATTCGTCCATAATATTAATTCTGTTATTCTTCGTGATGAGGGTATCATTAATATAAAGTTAAAGAAGACGAATAAAAGAGGAAGAAGACGAGAAAAATCTGCTTAAGAGAAAGTAAAGAGAGAGAG
Organism: Temnothorax nylanderi; assembly: GCF_030848795.1. Classification (NCBI taxonomy): domain Eukaryota; kingdom Metazoa; phylum Arthropoda; class Insecta; order Hymenoptera; family Formicidae; genus Temnothorax; species Temnothorax nylanderi. The sequence continues at coordinate 10,532 of NW_027250215.1, read as the reverse complement.
AGAGAGAGAGAGAGAGAGAGAGAGAGAGAAAGGGAGAAAGGGAGAGAGGGAGGGAGGTAAATATTTCAAAAATATTCAAATTTATATTGTGTATATATATTTATATTATGTATATTTATCTCATACTTAATATGTTATATTAAAACAATCACGTCAAATTTGTTTATTTCTGACAGATTAACTTTACGTCCCAGTCGTTACATACATTATTTTTTATCAGTTATTACTTTAAAAATTTGTATGTTATCTCGATCGTGTTTAACACGTTGATTGTCGCGTCAGTCACCGGTGATCGATGATCGTAACCAACTGTGTATAATATTAAGTTAAATATATAGCTGATGAGATAGAAAGGCAATGAAGCGATCTAACCAAATATTATTATTATTAATATTATAATCCAAACTTGAATTAAGCCTTAAATTTTCATTTTTTTTTAAAATAAATATATCAATTTATTATTAATAAATAGATATTAATATATTTATGTAATTAACTAAAATAATATCTAATACATACAATTATACTGTATATATTATATCACATGTTATCATTTTTATTAATTTTATAGAATAGACAATGTATAAGTACGATATAAAATAAATAACTTCCAGGCACATGAAATAGGTGATTTTCAAAAAAAAGTGCCAACAGTACGCGGTGTTCCCAAACGGTCACCCATTTAAGTACTAACCGCGCTCAACGTTGCTTGACTTAAGTGATCGGACGAGAACTTGTAGATTAAAACGTGATTTGACCGTTGGCGAAAGTGTCTTTCTTCTAAAGAGATGACACACTTCTTCATCAATTTTCATGTTACATTTATTATATTTTTTTATAGATATATATACATATATCAATTTATTATTGATATTAATAAATAGATATTAATATATTTATGTAATCAACTAAAATAATAATATATACAATTATACATATTATATCATATTATCATTTTAATTAATTTTATATAACAGACAATAATGTACATGTGTTAATGTATAATTTACTCTTAAAAAGCGTTAAATCGAATCAAATCCATTGTTATATATGAGAGAAAAAAAGAAACGACAGAAGATTGATAACTATACATATAGAGGCAGGAACGAAATGAGAAGATACCAGCATTAAGGAAAGGATGGAGAAAGGAATTATAAAATATGCAGAGATGGAGTAGAGGACATACCTATATAATATAATATAATATAATATAATATAATATAATGCATGTCCTGACATTGTAAAGCAACAAAAGACAAAATGCAAATAGAGGAGTTTTTAAAAGAAAGATGGAATATTTAATTTTATTTTCGATTTAAAGTTTCTAATAATACGTTTTTGTTTTTTATTAAAGACAGAAGTATAGAGATTAATAAATTACGTATATTTAAGTTAATATTATAATGTGATATTGTGTTTATTTCATGTTTCAATTCAACTTTTAAGCGAATTTAAAAATTTAAATATTGATACAATAATATATTCAGAAGTTAAAATAGGAAGGAAAAATATTATTATGGATTAGTATGTTATGTTTTTGTATGTGGAAACTAGAAGTCATTTAAAGCATCAAAATATATATATGTAATATATAATTAATTACACGTGCGAATATATAATATACATGTTATTAAAACATATAATACTCGAAAATAAATAGCGCGCGCAAAACGCGCGCTTTGTAGTATTCTAGTAAAAAATAAAATAGAAAACAAAAATATATATAGGAAAATTGAAAAAATAATTTCATTTTCTGAAAAAAATTTCGTTATTTTCAAACAGCATGCATTCTGTATTTCTCAGCGCAATTATTGATTGTCGTACAAATCAGCAATATAAAATTAATGCAAAGAGAGTTTGCGGGATGATAGGACTTCCATGAAATAAGTAGCGTAACTTCGACTTTCCAATACAAATAGATTTTATCGTTGTGCTTCATGAATAATGGATAATGGAACTTACAAGTTGTATGTTGTTTCTTTAATGATATACACATGGTAATTATATAAATGATGTGTTCCGGTCTACGACGCACAAAAGTTTGCGATCCTCGGTAGAATTTGCCCGCACCGTATACGCAGCGATCGTAATCGAGCCGAGTAAACTTTGTGGCAAAATCGAAATTGATAATAATTGCTTGAAAGTTCGACCGTCACCGATCGTATCAGTATAATGTATCTTTTGTCACCTCTATATCCAAGCAAGAATAGTCAAAGAACAGCACACGTTGCATTTTGCATTTGTTGTCAGGGATACACTTTAATTTATAAAGTGTCGTACATGACTAGTTAGATTCTAGATGTATAGTATATGTATATATATGTATAATATATATATATACACGGCTACTGAATAACATGTATACTTTTATGATTTGTCCCTTAATTGTCGTCTTTTTAATACAAATAATTCCTAGATCGTTGTACATTGTTACGTTACCGATCCGCTCTTACGCGAAATTTACTTACAATCCCTTCGCTCGCTGCCTTACGACTAAATAAAATATAGATGTATTATAAATACCTGTATTTATATATATATATATATATATATATATTTATACTTTTTTCCCCGTTTATATATAGTCTACTTAAATCGAGTTTGTTCAAGCTTTATTACTCATAGACAATCTGCTTGATATTACAGAGATTAGATACAAATTATAAACAGTTCTTAGTACAAAATAATTTTATGACTATAACGATCAAGGTTCGATAGCGTAGAACAGGCATGGGCAACCCACCGTGGCCAGTGGTCAGTTTCGCTGCGATTCTCCTCTTGTCCGAGACCGAAGAGTTTCTTTTCACTGAGTCAATCCCGAAAATTTCGTCTATCGGATAATTTCTCTTAGGAAAGAAATGTCTCCAAATCATAGTGCAAAACGTGGTCGTAGGCCGAGTGATATGGCCGTGCGCGTTGCCCCTGCCTAGATAGAAAATACAACTAGATGAGCTCTCCCCCCAGTTTACCCCACGATTACCTGTAAATTCCTCGCAATTCCACCATAGAGGTCAACAATAGGGTATATCGAAATTATATTTCGCTCATGTACGAAAGAAAAATTTCATCCGACGTTTGTATATTAATTCCATTGCCACGATCTTTAATCATGATGATATACCACTTTGTACGATGCAGTTTAAGTTCATCTGAAATGACATCTAAATTAAGCATAACGCTCGTATACAATATACGCGAATGCATGATATTAATGCGTATCATTATGTCATCCATCATTAATGGAGCTATAAAACGTCCGTTTCTATCCTGAAAACGTGATAATTGAAATTATTTTAATTAGTATATTATTCGGCTGTCACGTATGAAAAAACTTAATGATTTCCTTCGCGCTAATAAAACTATATTTGTTTTCGAGACTCAAAGTTAATGACAAAGATCATGATCGTGCCTTAAATTATTATAAAATGTCAATTCTGTTAGTGATAATCGTATTTTAAAAAAGTCGCGAGATTGGTACTAAATATACATATTTTTCTAAATTCCGAGGCAAGCGTGATTGTCAATCATACGCATATAAAATGTATATCGAAGAAATCAGCAATGTATACAGCAAACGATAAGGATTTGGAACTATCGTTGCAATTAAAATGATAGCTGAAAAATCGAGCTTATCGATAAATAGAGCTTTCTTCGAGAAATAAAGTTTTCACAACGATCTAGCGTGTTCGTACCTCACAATGCTCGAACAAAATATTTTTACTCGTCCCTGACACTGTAGTTCCGAACATTTACCTCCAGTGATGCCATTGACAGAGCTCGAATTGTCCGCAAAGAATATAATTAACCACCATTGGAAAAAGGGCACGCTAGGTAGAAGTAAGTTGTCTAGGTCATAATAGCGAATCTTTGCATAGAGAAAGGATTATGCATATCTTCTTATCTCATATTAGCCTCACTACGCGCGACTTCTAATAAAATTATGGAGCAGCTGCATTTTGGATTTATATGGTGAAGCTGCTAGATCCTAAGGTAGGATCCGTATATTCTTCATCATTCCTTACAATTATCAAAATTTTTACTAAGAGAATCGATTATGCCAATTTTTTATCTGAACTACTACGATCTATAATAAAAACAACGTATATTCGGAATAATCCTTTCGCCATGAAGATTTTCGAATTGGTATAGGTACAGGTAGATACGTAGAAATATACTAAATTATCACATGAGTAGACAAGTAAGTTACTCGTTAGCAGTAAAGGGCAACAATATAGCCAAAGGCAGCGTTATGCTTATATTGGCGAATCTAAACGCAACTACAATTCATTCTCTAGTATCATCTAGAAATACAATGGCAGTCTGCTTCGGACTAAAAGTGTATCGACGATAGATATTATTGTTTCAACTCAGTCACAACCGGTGCGAAAAATCGATTGGCCAAAAATTTCGCGATAGCACGAAATTATACAATACGTCTCTGTTGATCCGATACTCTTACATGCAAAATATAAATTAGACTTAACGATCTTAGGCTTAATCGATTGGCTATTTACTATTTACCTCCGGCAAGATCAAAAATTGGTATTGCCTATTTTCTATTACCTCGTAAATTTATATTACGCGAATTCGTATCTCAGTGATTCTCCTCCGCTCGCTTTAGACTAGACGATCTTGATATCCCGGTGATATAGAAGCAATTCCAGTTACGTTTAAATTCAACGCGTATATTTTAACTACATATGGCTATGGCCTCCGTACCGTCTCTACTCCTTACGCGGTATTACGTTAATTTATATAAATAGTATTTTAATGATATAACGGTAACATCGCCTATCCGCTAAGTATCGCATAAGTTATAATAGTGTCCATCTGGTATATAAATACACGAAACTTAAAGTCGAAATATATTATCGGAGTCGAGAGTACACGGTGAAGACGCGCAACGGGCGTAAGTCCATCTCTTCTGAATGTTTCCATGTTACGACCACTTCTCTGTCCTCCGCGCGTTTTTTAAGTTTTATAAGAAAAGTACGTTCCGATATGTCAAACTTTCGCGTCAACCTTATTACCACTCGCTACGGACAACTTATCGGAAGCTAAACAATTGCCATACGTTTCCACATTAATATCAAATTACAAGCGAGCGTGTTAACGCTATCTCAAAGATAATTCGATTTTCACCCGTCACTCTTAAAAAAATGTGATGATGACACTCCTTACTACGGTACGCCTATATATACAATATTCTAATTTCATTGATCCCGCCTATCATATAAAGTTACAATTATGATGTGTCATAGTCATGATACGTAGTCTATTACCGTCTTCCAATGCAGAATAGATGAACATTACCCTTCGCTTCTACCTTACGCTTATGACGTATGATACTCGTCTATGTTATGACATTAACAAATCCCATTCACGTTAACTGCGATTTGCGGTAGCTATATTCGTTCGAATAAACATGTACTATCGAGAAATCTTTACAGTCACTTGACTGCTTCTGAAATTTAACGTTCTCACGTGCGTTACGTTTCCACACAGATCTCTGTTCAGACACGAACCAAAAGCAGCGTGAAAAGACATTAAATTTCCACACTATCGGAAAATCGTCGTTGATGCGCGATAATCATTTCGCCGTTTTGCGATATGTCCTATGCGATAAAGATTTCGCGATGTAAATCACACATGTAGATTCGTCTCACAATAGGCCCAGAGTGTCTGGGCGATACAATATACGTTGAAAGAGAGTAAAGGAGAGCGATAAAGAGAAAGGGGGGGGGGAATAGGCACCCATACGTTCATAAAACACACTCAGTTATAATGCTTCACGATATTAACTCGAACAGTTGTGCCGTAGCGTCTAATATCGTAATTGCTATATTGCCGTACGTCGAATGTGATTCACACATTTCTTTTTTTTTGTCATCGAACCCTTAATCAAAATGATATAATCCCGAGGAAACCTTAATTATTCTCCTTAAGTAACGACTCTTCCTATTTGCGTAATTGTCTAATTGCGCAGTATAGGTACCCATCCGTGCAGGAATGTTCACAGCTGTATTACAGTTACATGGTATTGCTCCTAAGTTCCCGACGATTGCGATAGGATCTTTCACGGTCCTCACAAAACGTCCAATCTCCATCAAACGGTCATCTACGACGGGCCAGGTTTTATTTCGCTCTCGTCCGATTGTCGTGTTTTTACAAATTCGCGTCCGTTCTTGTCTTTCTTCACGTCTTCGAAGAAGAGCCTATGCCTACCCGGGGGATAGATCTTCGCGCGATACTCCGCCGCGAGTATTCGCGTCGAGATCCAACACCCTCGTGCCCTAAATCGATAAGATATGCCTCGAACAGTCTCTCGCTACTGAGAATTCTACGGAGATCAGTTGCATTCGCGGCACCCCGAACTATTTGTACGACAAATCCGGGTATATCGTAAGATATTCTCAAAGCCCGCACTTAACTCTTTCTACCTATTCTAACTTAGTTTCATGTCCGCTAATACTCGTTGTTCGAAAAAAAGGTATACGAATCGAAACGAAATTGAAGGACGATCGATTCCTGTCGTAAACTCCAAGTTCCACACCCTCGTTTCGTTGACGGACAATAAAATTCCATTGTTGTACTTATCATTTCGATGTCGCGATACATAATTGTCCTTCGTTCTTTTCTCATCAGTCGTTCCTTCCTCTCACTCGACCGTTACACTCGCTCGTTCTCGTAATTCCTTTGAGAACGTTGACCGTCGTTGCACGCTCGTCGTTCCATTTCGGTAACGAGCTTATTCCGATTCGCGGTATGACTATTAAGAACGTCGCGCTCGCTGAAATTCGGGGCTCAATATCAGGATGTTGGAGCGTATCCAAGATTTTTCCGCTGCAGAAAGAGCGATATCTCACGGAAGGTCGGCCTCTCGGTCTCCTCTCGTTGCCAGCACTCGAGCATCAGATCGTAGATGTCCTTGGAGGAGGCGGTGGGTCGCGGCAGGTAATCGAAGCCGTTTCTGGAATCCTCCTTGCAACTGTCTTCGGGATTGCCGGCGTTGCCGCAGTCGGCAGCGTGATGCAGCTGCCGCAGGCACTGCACCACTTCCTCGTCGGACAGGTGCTCGTAGGGGACACGTCTGCCGAGATTCAAAATCTCCCAGAGAGTGACCGCGAAAGCCCACACGTCGCTCTTGGTCGTGTACTTCCCCTGGAAATCAGACATAACGCACGTTACTCGAGCATTTCGAGCAATTGCCAACAATTTCGACATATTGCGAAATATACCGTGGGTAGAATACAGCCCTATTCCTATCGCCTCGTCCGCCCCGATAAGAAAATATTTATAAAATTATATGACGAAATCTGGCTGAAATTGGGAATTCTGCAATTGTCTCAATATTTGCAACAATACTAGTAGAAATTTAGACCTTTGGGCAAATATTGATAAATATTCGCACAATTTATTTCTAAATAGTACTTCAGTAAGACAGCAATGTTATAAGAAATCAACTTTGCGGAATATTTGCAAAATTAAATTTGGAAAGAAATTGCGAAATAATTGAGAAATATATTTCAGTTTTATTACTGTGTGTTTTATAGTTGTTACTCCTGTATTACGTACACTGAGAAAAAAAATTTGTTAATCTCAAGAAATATTTAGTCCGATACGTTCAACTAAATATTTTAGTTAGTTAACTAAACATTAGTTGAATTAATTAATTCTTGATTAAAGAAACTAAATAAATTGTTGAAACACCTAATATTTAGTTAACTAACTAAAATGTTTAGTTGAACGTATCGGACTAAATATTTCTTGGGATTAACAATTTTTTTCTCAGTGTAGCATATTCTGTGTTTGCTGGACCATCGATAGATCCTTTTTCGTACGTAAAATATAAACGGTTGTATATATGTAACTGTTATATATCGGTGTTTGTTGGAGTGATTTTGCTTCAAAATATCAAAATACTTGTTCAAAATTTAAACCTAAAATCGAATATCTCAATTTTTGTGCAAATATCATTCAGAAATTTCATGCCAGCAAGAACACTACGTTATGACGAATCATCTTAGCGCAATAATTGCAAAATTCCTTTCAATTGAATGATGCAATTATTGTACAATATTTACGCAATTTTCCTATCGGGGCCGAGGTCACAACTTACCAAAAATATTGACTCCCAGGCCATCCATCGCACCGGCAGTGGCATAGTTCCGTCGACCTTGTAGTAATCGCAGGCGTACAGCTCGTTGTCCGTGCCGAAGTCCGAGATTTTGATATGATAAGCCTTACCCACCAAGCAGTTTCTACAAGCAAAATAATGACGTGTGAAGAATGCGGAATTATTTCATCTGTTATCGCGTCGAGGGGGGAGAGATTCGCGCCGTTTTACATTTATTTTCGCGCTGCTCGATAATCTTCGCGAATCGTCGATCTCGGCGCCCGTACAATCGATGGGAATACAACGCCCGGACTTTAGGATAGCTCGAGTATTTCTAGAAACTGAACGGAGCGATTTTTCCGTCGCGACTCGCACGCGCTAGCGTGCCGGATTGATATCAGCCGGATCGAATATTTTTCCGAACGGCTTGTCTGACAACGAAAGAGGCGCAGTCAGATTGATCTCTCGCCGTGGTACGTGGGGCGCATAGCGCGCCCGCCAATCTGCATACGCGTACGCATTCTGTGCATGGCAGTCAACCGGAAGCGAGAATGGTTGTCTACATGTAACATTTGCTTGCATATGTGGTCGGGCTGCGTTTCCTGCCCAAATACACGCGGGTATGCAATTATACTCGACGCGTCGAATAAACTTTCTCCGCGTCGAATTATGGTGCAGCCATTATCGTAAATCGTTTCCTACGAGAGAAAGGCTTGATATCAATTCATCCGTTTGACAGTATCCGCGGAGATAGTTATAGTATTATATTATACTGGTGTTTCAGGTCAGGTCAATAAAACTTCAGAGTTTTATAAGAAATTGAATTTGGAACAAAAAAGTTCTTATAAACATAAGTCCGGAAACGCTTCGTTAAAAAGTTATAGCTAAGAAACTTCAAAAAATCACATTTTTTAGTGATTTTTAAAAATAACTAGCTAATTGTTACGCTAAAGCGAACGCTACGAATGCAGTGTTTCCAAAGATCGTTGAAAGGTGGTTTTTTCAAGTTTCTGCTTTTTTCGACGTTTTATTTTGTACTCTTTTGTACGCCTTATCAGAATTAAATAAAATTGGTAATTTAGTTTGTTATTTAATTACTCCTCAGATTTATTTAGTTTTTTTTCAAATAAATAAAAAGGGTTTTAAAGGGTTATTTTAAAAAATGATAAAAAAAAACGTGATTTCTCGAAGTTTATTAGTTATAACTTTTCAATGAAGTGTTTCCGGGTCTATGTTTACCGGAACTTTTTTGTTCCTAATTCAATTTCCTATAAGACCCTGAAGTTTTATTGACCAGACCTGCAACAGCCTGTACATCATACATAATAATCTTAATATATGGATGTAATTACTTAATCTCTCTTATCGCAAACGCGTCTGATATTTCATCTCGTTTGTCCTTTGAGCGCGGGTTCCACTGGAGATAGAATTCGAGCATTTCCCTGAGGAGAACTCAGAGACGGATAGACATTCATGCAACTTCCGCTCAAAGCCTCCAGACATTGACCAGTTCACTTTAAAGACGAACTAATCTTCGCCATCTGAGAGACGACGACCAGTCAAAACGTTGTTCCGTAGTAGCGCATGGGTATGGAATAGATAGAATCAATTAATTTCGTCGCCGGAACAAAGCTCCAATTTGGCGGCAGAACCTGGTTAATTAGGGGCGCTTTATCGATCATTGCTATTGGCTACTTCGCCATCGGGCTACTGCGTCGATGGGGCTGACCCCTCTCCCGGTCCTCCCTATATTGTAGAGTACGACGGTAATGCAATAAGCCGCGTTCACGCCTCGCATTGAAGCTGTTGCAGTATAAATCAGGTGATGATCTCCGCTCCCCGCAGACTGACGGTTAGAACTCTGATCGCTTGCATTAATATCAAAAATAATAAATCGTGATGACAAAGATCCAAAATCTGTGTAAAATTTATATATCTTATAAAATTTTAATTGCGTAATATCCGGATTAGGTAGTAGTGCTTATTGCTAATATATTATTTGTAATAGTAATCTTAGTAATCTATTATATATTATATTACTATATTCGTAATATTACGATATAAATTTAAATATTTTGTCTGACGACTTCAAATATCTTGTAAAAAAATTTAAAAACATTAATAGAGATTTGTTGCTACATATATAGAAATTTTGCGCGTATATTACTTAAATATGTATATTAATACACTGAAAAGTACTATACTTTATGCAAAGCCAAACTCATTAATTTCTACTATCTAAATTTTAATAATTCATGAGATTATGACAGCAATTATTCAGAATTCATGAGATCAGAGAACAATTATTTTAATCTTCGTTGATTAAAATAATAATAGGATACAATTAAAATAATGTTAGTTTCTCATTATTTTATATCTTTTATTTTACGTGTTACAAAAGGGAATTTTAATCTAA
>NW_027250214.1:0-34759 GCF_030848795.1 Temnothorax nylanderi | reverse complement strand
ATAATATTAATAGCATTGGCAGTGTGTAGTTGCTTCCAATTTATAGTTCTATTGGTGCACTAATCTTGACTCTTGTCCAAGTTTTCTTTAGTTAAGAATTGATCACCAAATTACAAAATCTTTCTTCTTTTTGTTGTCTTATAGATATAAATTCACAGAAGTATAGAAGTTTGATAAGGACTGCTATTATGGTTAATTATAATGCTTGCAACTCGTCGCGTCGCGTAAAAGAGTCATGGTGCGTCTCGCTTCGCGTGTACTTGGCGCGAGACACTACCGTGTCTCTTGATTAATATATACATACTAGCATGATACCGCTACGGTAACACACATTTTACCCCTTTTCACCCCGTAGGAGTCGAATTTCTAAAAATCGCTTCTTAGTAAGTGCTTACGCCATGGAAGGAATATACTCTTCAAATTTCATGTTCTAGGTTTAGAGGTTTGGGCTGGGCGTTGATGAGTCAGCCGTAACATTGAATTTATATATATATAGATATAGATTGATAGATAGATATAGATATATAGATTGATAGATAGATGATTAGGGTAAAATCTTGAATTATGTTTTTAAGCACTTGTTTGGATAAATTTTGTAAGCAAAAACCAAGTCGATGTCTCATCGGCCCAAGAGATATTGAGAAAATCGTGAAAACACATTTTACCCCTTTTCACCCCTTAGGGGTCGAATTTCTAAAAATCGCTTCTTAGTGAGTGCTTACGCCATAGTAGGAATATACTCTTCAATTTCATGTTTCTAGGTTTAGAGGTTTGGGCTGGGCGTTGATGAGTCAGCCGTAACATTGAATTATACATATATATACATATATAGATATAGAGTTAATATATAATTATAATTAAAATAATGTATAAACAAAATTCTACAGTTATACATAATAGATAGATACTAGTGAATTTATTTTCTTAAACTTTCCTGAATTACGGATTAATTGAGACAATATCTTTATATGAAACTGACGTAATTCGCAAAATTGGAAAGAACTATGTATATAAAAAGTGAAATAGTTTTATATGCTTTTTACATTGTTGCATTTAGATATAATCATGTACAAGCACACGAGAATATTTGAATGGTAGTTTATAATTTTCGATGCTATTTAACATCATAACATCACATCTTTTGCAATGTTTTATCCTCTTTTTTATTTCAAATCAAAGTTACAAATAGAAGATTTGACGTCAATATATCGATTTGGAAGATTGAGAGAAACGTTATTCAAAAAATTAAATAAATTCAAGTATTGTTTTTACTTGAATTTTATTACATTTATCATGGCTTATTTTAAGTTGGTTTTAATTGTTATTGATATTATTGCATGAACTTTCTATTACTTTTATTGATATTTTATCAGTTTTAATATATATATATATATATATATATATATATATATATATATACTAGCTGGTTACCGGGCTTCGCCCGGGAGTCGTTTTTCTTCAAACGACTTTATTTGTGTTTCAATATCCTTAATCGAAGAAAATTCCTTTATCAGTTCGGATACCGATTCCCAAAAAATCGGTAACGAAAAATTATACACTTTATAGCACTCCCCGGGAAATTCTACCCCTGTTTCATATACAATTCTTTGAGATTCGGTAAATTAATTCTCTAAAAATTGGAAAAATTTCGGTACCGATTCCCAAAAAAATCGGTAACAAAAAATTATACACTTTATAGCACTCCCCGGGAAATTCTACCCCTGTTTCATATACAATTCTTTGAGATTCGGTAAATTATTTCCCGAAAAATTGGAAAATTTTCGGATACCGGTTTCCAAAAAGATCGGTAACGAAAAATTATACACTTTATGACACTCCCCGGAAAATTCTACTCCTGTTTTATATACAATTCTTTAAGATTCGGTCAATTATTTCCCGAAAAATTGGAAAAATTTCGGATACCGGTTTCCAAAAAGATCGGTAACGAAAAACTATACACTCTATAACACTCCCCGGAAAATTCTACCCCTATTTCATATACTTTTGGTAAAAATTCGGTTGAATAGTTTAAGAGTGTATAAAGAACATACATACATACATGCATACATACATACAGACATTCTATTTTATATATATAGATATATTTTTTTATACTTATCATATAATACATCATACAATGTATCATACAATGTATTATACAACATGTAGTTTATTTATACTTATAGAGTTTTTAACTATATAAGTATGGACTGTTAGCGATCTGCATAAACTATAGCACGACTGCGAGCCAACATATTCCAACATCTCCAGTACCCAAAAACACGCAAAATTCAAATAGTCGTTAATATATATCTATAAACGCTGTGTCACATGTTTATGTTTAGGTCTTTATATTTTTATATAGGCTAAAAATATGAACATGTTCATAAAATTGGCGTTAAATAACGAAACAAGCGTCCGACTTTTACATATGCCCACGATCTGCACTACAATGGACTAACACCTAACCTATAAATCTTGGTCGAATAATGCCCTGTCTAGACCAAAGGATGATCCTACTTGTGGCTTATCCTAGTGAGTAGTGTACACTACTCTAAGTCTTGAATGTGGGCAATCGGGTATTTGTCTGGTTTTGTAATTTTGTTGAGACGACGAAAATCACCGCACGGTGTCCAGTATCCGTCTGGTTTCATTACCATGTGCAACGAGGAAGCCCATGGACTTGAAGACGGCTCGCAAATACCTTGGTGAATAAGGCTCTAGGAATACTACTTTTGCTGCTTTTAAGCGAGTAGGTGACAGGCGTCTGGCTCGTTCAGCGATCGGAGGTCCTTGAGTAATTATGGAATGTTGTACGTTGTGCTTGGGTTCTAAAATTGCAGTAGGACGGGTAACACTGTCGAATTCTCGTAGAATTTCCCTGAAGCGATTGTTACAGCTGATTCTTGAAAGGGATGGTGTATGACATGTGGAGATGGTTCCCACTTCCCACGACACGAAGTTGCGTTATTGAATCGATCAATCGATGTCCGCGAAGGTCGACGAGTAACCCAAAATGGCTCAAGAAGTCAGCACCTAATATCGGTTGTTGGACACGCGCTACCACAAATGTCCATTCAAAGTCTGTACGCAGTGCGAGGTCCAGCTTCAGTCTTCTCTCTCCGTATGTTTGTTATAAGGGTGCCATTAGCTACATATATTTGGTATATGGTTGGTGTGTATCGTCTGTCTACCAGGTCTCTTGGGAGCACTGAAACATCCGCACCTGTATCGATTAAAAAGTTTAGTTTCTGGTTCCTATCGAATATTGTGAAACGGTTTCGCGTCGCGCCGGCCCCCTGAACCGCCTCAATGTTTGAGGACTGTCTTAGTTTTCCTGTGCTGTAATGGCGCCTCGTGTCCACGAACACGGGCTTCGACATTTCCTCGCGTATGCTCCGAACTTACTGTGGTAATAACAAATACCGGATCTGTTTGTGGATGTAGGCGTCTGTGAACGCGTTCTAGGATTTCTTCCTCGGCTTCGCGAACGCTGATAGTGCTGCTCACGGTTTATGCTCTTTTTAATTTGGGCAATTTGGAGATTTAAGGAATTGAGTGATTCCTGCAATGCAGTAAGCGAATTAGGCTGTGCTTTAGTTGTTGTGGCATCAGTCGTGCCGCTTGGAATAGCTGCACGCTGCACGACTGACGCTACAACAACTGCGGAATCGTAGGTTTCATTACATCTACCGGTTTATCAGTCATTTCTGCTAGGCTTTGTATAGGCTAGGTCGTCTATATCCGAAATTGCCAGTACCGCGCGAACGGGCTCAGGAAGCTGCTTGAGAAACAGTGAGCGCAAGATAACGTCTCCGCACTGGTTTGATGCAAGCGTGCGCAACCGATGAAGATATGCCGTTGGCTTTTTATCTCGCATCTCATTACCGCGTAGTAACCGGCGAAGGCGTACTTTGTCTCTCTCATCGTACGCGGACATAACACGCCACTTTATAGCGTCATACTTGTTTTCAGCTGGGGGACTTAAGATTAGATTTGAAATACTATGCAGGGCTACGCCCGATAATTGTGTGGCGACGTACCGGAATTTCATAGTATCCGAGGTTGTGTTATAATTGGCAAAGACGAGATCTACCTGCGCAAACCATAGGCGTGGATCGGCCTGATAGAATGGCGGTAATTCCAAATGGCGGGAAGCCACTGCAGTAATGCCTGAGCCTCCTGGATTCGCGACGCCGTCGTTCATTGTTGGCTGCTGTGCCTCGCGACTGAGATCCTTAGGCACGTCGTTAGCCGTGAGCAAATTTCGCGCGTGACAATCCGGCTTCGTTTCTCTTCTCTCGTATTCTGCACTTCCAGTTCGCGCTCGTTCCCGATCACGTCGGGGTCACCACTGTGGTGTATTAGGAAGATGTAAGGCTTACAACACGTACATTTAAGCTTTTACATAACTTTATTCTGTGAGCTTACAAAATAACTTTAGTACGACTGACTATCTGAGAATCTATCTGACTGACAAGGTGAAGCCGCGTACTTGGCGTAAAATTTTTTTTTTAATTGCCTTTTGAAAATGCGAATTATAAAGAGAAAACAAAAATTGTTGGTTATATTAACTTTATTTTACACGAATAAACAGTTATTGCAGGAAAAAAAATAAAAAAAAGTGCGAGGAACAGGAATTGAACTTGGGTCGACAACGTAGTAATCGTGCACTTACTTTTTTTTTTCTCGGAAATGGCTGAGCGTTGCGCCCTATCCCTTTGCTCAAGTACTCTTCTGGTAGAGTACTATACTATGTAAAAACGTTTTTCAATTCAGTGACCCCAAGTACGCGGCTTCCCCTTGTGAGACTCGACTTTACTTATAGCGTTTTCGATTTGCGACTCAAACCGACTCGGGCCGCATCATGTATACAGGACTCTAGCATCATTGACGTGGAATACATACATATCTATGTATGTATTCCACGTCCATTGATGCGACCCGAGTCGGGTCGAGTAGCAAATCGAAAACGCCATTAGAAGGGAACTTCTCTTCTCGAAGATACTACGTCTCTGATTGGTCGAGCACGCGGCGCGTGCCATTGGTAGTTTATAAGTGGCCGTGTGGCCATATAAGGACATATATATCGTATAGATATCTTGTTAGACAAGGACAGATATAGGCCGGTAACATAAAAAACGGGATTAGAAATGTTGACATTATCAACATCGTCGGAGTTCGGCCTTCGGCTTTTGCTATAGGATTCCCTTAAGTATGTATATGTCGTAGGCAAATGGTTATTTTAGGAAAATAGCTTCTGACTAGGCAAATGCTATCTGCTTGGTCAAATGGCTTTCGCCCGTTTATTTGTGTTAAATGCTATTTTCCTAGGCAAATAGCATTTGCCTGAACGCTTTTTAGGAAAATGGATATAAATTGTAGGTTAGATTCAGCCTTCAGCATTCAGAATAGAGCCTTTTCCGAATTTGACATTTTCTTGCGGCTCTCTTGGTAAAAACCTTTGTTGTAACTCCGACAGTGATAATCAATCGGGGGAGCCCGAAAAATATGTATCCTACCGGATAAAGAGCGATGCTTTCGAAGTTTTGACTGGTCCTATTCTGCGGAATGACTGGTCAATCAGCAGAATAATCAAGCGTCTTAATTCAAGCAGTAGGTACTATATCACGCTGGGAGTTTGTTTACTTTTATTCCGCAGGCGGGAGCCCCTTCCCCCGCATAATAAAACTAAACAAACTCCCAGCGTGATACTTACTGCTTGAATCAAGACGCTTAAAGAATTACCTTTTTCAAAATAGGCTTGGAGTTAGATTAGTTTTTTATGTGGGGGAAGGACTTTCCCCGCCTACATGTGTACTTACTTGAAATACATCAATGCATGTTTCGCTGAATACCATTTGCCTAACAGCGGTTCAGTCAAATAGTATTTGCCTAGGAAAATAGCATTTGACTAGGAAAATAGCAAAAATAAATGGGTGAAAGCTATTTGACCAGGCAGATAGCATTTGCCTAGTCAAACGCTTTTTCCAAAAATAACCATTTGCCTACGACATATATACCGGGTTTACCAAGAGTATGGCAACCCCTAAATATTTCGAAAACTACGCATTTTAGAAAAAAATGTTTCAGACAAAAGTTGTAGGGTTTCAAGTAACGCATTAAATAGTAATATTAGTGTGACTACAAATAACTTTGTTAATGCCAAGTAAAAATAACTTTAAACTTTTTAAATGGAAACCCCTATTTTTGATTGCATATTCTTATAGTTTACCTCGAGAGCTTTTCAAAACACTATAATAAAGTATATTTTTATTAAGTATTTTTCAAGTTATGGAGCTTGAAAGCTACGATACCGCCGGCATCAGCGTTACCTAAGATGTACCGCGTGGAGGTTGCACGATCGGATTTACACTAGCAGAGTTGTAAATAACAATACTTTTGTGATTGAAGTTCTTAATTACTAATTATTTTACATAATTTTGATTTAAATTGAGTTTAAGTACAAATGTTTTTCGGAATTGTAATTAAAGTCGTTCAATTACAAATACATTTTGAAATTGTAATTAAACTCGAATTTTATTACAATTAAAAAAGTAAAAAAAGTAAAAAAGTAAAAAATTATTATTTACATTTTCTAAATTACAAATTTTACAACCTTGATTTACATTTTTTTTGTGTTTGAGTGTTTTAGAGTAAATTCTGAAAGTGGTTTCCATTGACTTCTTAACAGTATGCCAATCGTCGATAGAACGCAGAAATAGCTCTACGATTTGATTCAGCAGGTATCAAGGCTGCTTCATCCCTTATTCGCTGCCTCAATTTTTTGGATATTTTGAGGTTTTGTTTCGTAAACCTTACTCTTCAGATAGCCCCAAAAGTAATATCAAGAGGAGTTAGATTTGGTGACCTAGGTGGCCAACGTTCCCCACCCTCATTTCGGTTCCTTCTTCCTATCCACCTTTGCGGGAAAACTTCATTTAAAATTCGACGCGGCTTCTGCACCAAAATGAGGCGGAGCTCCATCATGCTGAAATCATATTTGCTCAAAGTTATTTGGAAAAATATTTTGTATGGCTGGAATTATTTCATCTACAACTAATCTCTCGTACCTATGAGCAGTGAGGTTTTCCTTAAAAAAAAAAGGCCCTATCATATAAGCTTTTATCATGCCGCACCATACATTTATTTTTTGTGGGTATTGTGTATGACTTTCCTGCACCCAATTCGGATTTTCATCTGACCAGAGACGAAAATTTTGATTATTAACCTCTCCCGTAAATGTAAAGGTTGCCTCGTCTGTGAAAACAATTTGATAAGGAAAGTTGGGCGAGGCATCTATTAGGTCCATCATTCTTGCACAGAAGCGTATACGACGCTCATCATCTCCGCCTTGCAATTCTTGAACGTATTGCAGTTTGTATGGATGTAATTTATTTTTCTTAAAATTCTGTGTACGGATATGGGAGCAATGTCGTGAGCTTGAGCTGCTCTATTAACAGACGTATGGGGATTTTCAATAAAGTCTGCAGAACATCAAGTTGTTTATCGTTATTAGTTGCAGACTTTGGCCTGCCAGACCTAAAGCGACTTTTTGCACTACCAGTTTCTTGAAAACGTCGTACAGTTTTCAAAACAGTGGATTTACTAATTTGACGATTCGGATACGTTTATTAAATAATCGAACGACATCAGTGAACGATCGTTCATTATCACCCCATCCGCGCATCATTAGGATAGTGATTCTTTCACGCTCCGATAATTTGTTAGCCATTTTTAGCCAAACGTTTAATTTTTAATTTATTAATTGCGAATTAAAAAGACAAAAGTCCTCGGCAGAAGCAGAGAGCGCTCTAGGACGCTATCACCCTACCCACGTGATTATGCGCGAGAAAAGAACACTGAACATCTTGGCGCTTGCGTTTTATACCCTCTCGGAGTGTCGATCCAATGGGAGAGAGTCAGCGCGAGGGTGGGGGAGGGAGAGGGCGATTAGGCCATTGGAGGATCCCATTGGACTCTTCCTAAGAGGACATATGTTGTCAAAGTCATCATGCTGAGTGACTTTCAAAAGGGTTTAACCATTGTTTATTAAAAAGTTATGAACAAAAAAATTTTAAATATATAACAGTTTGTGTTAGTGCTAAAGGAAGTAATTTGCTGATGTGCGTATAAACAGTACACATGTAGGCGGGGGAGAGACTAAGCCCTTTCCCCGCAAGCAGGAAGGAGGTGGGGGATGGACCTCCTTTTGCGTGGAAAGTTGAAAACTTGAACCGTTCTCTCGCTTATTAATCGCTATATCGAGTTGAATGAAAACGTGTAAATCATCCAATTTACAATCTTACATTTTACTTAAGGTGTTACATAGAAAGCGTACTTGTTTCAGGAAAATAATAGGTACATTTAAAGAGAAAACTGGCAACTTTCTATTCGTTTTTGAACGAATGTACTGATCCGTTTGTCTTATGTAAGCAGTCAAAAATTAAATGATGGTTTTTGCTTCAACAATAAATAACTCGGTGAACAAAAAATCGGGTAAATATCAAGATTAAGGGCGATGTCACTGATTTCAATGACCTTGACATTGTCAAGGCTGACTTATAGCGAATTCGGTTGAATGCATTCAGTACTGGTGCATATTAAAGTTACTGTACATTGATTTAACCTCTAATCTTTAAAGTAAAATGCAAATTCCTTGACCGATAAAATGCCTAATACATATTTTATCAAATAGCACAATAAAGAATATTGAGGATTTCGTGTTTTAACTCGTTTATATTAAACATACACTTTACGTTGATTTGTACGACGGCTTTAATGTGCACCAGTGCGTACTGAGTGCATCTAATCGAATTCGCTATAACTTGCAAAAAGTTTTAGCTCGTTGTTTATTACAAAGTTATTAACAAATGTAACTGATTGTGAGAAAATATAACATTTTGTGTCAATACTAAAGAAAATAATTTGCTGATATGTGTATATATATGGACACAATACATATATCAGCAAATTACTTCCCTTAGCACTGACACAAACTATTATGTTTCTTAAACTTTTTTGTTCATAACTTTTTAATGAACAACGAGTAACGGCTAAAACTTTTCGCAAGTTAATCAAAGCCATGTCCTTGACAATATACGAGGTGTGATCAAAAAGTTCGTGGAAAAAATTTTTTT
Organism: Temnothorax nylanderi; assembly: GCF_030848795.1. Classification (NCBI taxonomy): domain Eukaryota; kingdom Metazoa; phylum Arthropoda; class Insecta; order Hymenoptera; family Formicidae; genus Temnothorax; species Temnothorax nylanderi. The sequence goes on along the minus strand of NW_027250214.1, from coordinate 25,619 downwards.
CTGCCGACGTGGCAACACTGTAGGCTTCTATGATGGTTTGGCGTCTAAGGAGAAGCCTTACGAGTCATCAGTGCAAATTTGGTCACAATCGAGTGCATACGTATTTTTCTGTGCCAGTATTTGTGAATGCAGTTTTTTTGCGCGGTCGAAATGGAGCAACCCAAGGAACATATCGCAATCAAAATGACGTCATTTTAACGTCACATTGACCAAATTCACATCATTTTTTGGTCAATATGATGTCAAAATGACGTAATTTTTTAATTGCAATGTAGTTCCTTGGGGAGATGTTTTATCCGCTAAAACTCGCTAAAAGCATTCGCCTGATTTAGCCCTTTGCGACTTTTTTTGTTCCCTAAAGTTAAAACGATTATGCGGGATGAACATTTTGAGGATGTGAAGAGCATTAAAACATCTCGCTCCCTTTCGACCGCGCAAAAAAACTGCGTTCACAAATACTGGCACAAAAAAATACGTATGCACTCGATCGTGACCAAATTTGCACTGATGACTCGTAAGGGTTCCCTTTAGACGCCAAACCACGATAGAAGCCTACAGTGTTGCCACGTTGGCAGAAAAAAAATTTTTCCACGAACTTTTTGATCACACCTCGTATGTCAAGGTCATTGAAATCGGTGAGATTGCCCTTAATCTTGACACTTATCAAAAATCGCACAACAATCAGTAAGTACACAAATTAAAGGTAAAGATTCATTATTTTGACTACTGTAAACTAGTGTAAACCGAATTTGTGTACGACTGCTAAAAAATGGCACAAGAATTGCAAAGTTGGTCTAAAATTTTACGTATAACGGATCTTTTTGAATTCTTGGGGATCTGTGAAAAATCAATAACATCGTTATCTAAAGACTGATCTAAAAAGTAGAGACTTGAAGCTGTAAAATGCTTCTTGAATCGGTCCTCATTCTGATCACTTTTACCGAAGCTACGCTTATTTGAAATTGGTTTATTTTCCGACCGCGCAAAGGTGTTCCTTTAATTTCCGCTGACATTGTACGAGTATTATGTATACGCACACATGTAGATCCTATCTAAAAAAAGGCATGTTAAATCGATACTCGCATCTCTCGAAGTCTTCTCGAAAATCTCGAAGTTTATTGTTGACTCTTTTCCGCGTTGCCGATTGGTTCTTTCGCTGCGCTTACTTCGTGAGCGGCTGTCATGGCATATTTTTACAGTTGTGTGTATCTGTTGTGTAGCTAAATAGCGCGCGCGTAGCGCGCGTTTGTGATATTTAGTGTTATAAAAAATTAGTAATATTGATCTCTAAAAGGTCTATCTCTAAAAAGTAAAAAGGGACATTTTTAACGTTGTTAATAGTTTTTTTTATACATACAGGTATGGCAGAGCCTCTACGATTGGTCACGTGTACTCAGCTATCATTGATAGATCCATTGGAAGTTCACGTGGAGATACCACCGGTACATGTTGCCGAACCAATTCTTACGCCAATAGGTACAAGCATGTTTCTTTAATAATTTTAGCTTATTTTATCATAATTTGATTAAGCAATGACTATAAAATGCTATTCACGTTTTATATGAAGCTTTCACATATCCTCAATGGTTTTATCATAAAAATTATTGTGACATATATTTTTAAAATGTAGACATTTAAATAACAAATCACATCCTTTGCACATTTATTATATTCTTAAATGGAAGGACAACAGGTCTGATAGAGAATGCAATTTTAAATTAAAAAATTATAATAAACGTAATTATAATTGCTTTTTTATAAGTTATTATAAAAGCTTACGTATTCATTGTTCTTCTTGAATGTTATATTGATAAATATACAAAGAAAGTTGAATATTACATTGATAAATACAAAAAAGTGATATTTTATCAATGATCTTGACCTTAATCTTGAGATATATAGGGTGTCCCAAAACACCCTTGTCAACGCTCGTGGTGAGGTAGAAGGGATCGAGATAAACAAAAAAGTTTTGTATCATTTTGCGATATTCGCAATAATTAATGAGTTATTAATTAATACGTCTGAGCGAATCGGCGCATGAGAAGCGGTAGGCCGGACTCGGCAAGCGCGGCGAGTCGGTAAGCGTGTGCGTGGGCGAGCGGCGAGTAGAGAGAGGCATGCGGCACGCGCTAACGCGCGTTGAAATCCTACTTACTTCTGCTTACAGCCAACTGTATTATTTTTATCGTCTTCTAGAATACATAAAACTAAAGCAATATACTGATTAGTTCTTCAGCTTATGTTTACGTTTTACGTTTATGGTTATTATGGCAATTCGTGTGCGAAAGCCTTTTTGTTACGTCAGCACGAACATCGGCTGTCCCATGGAGCGTATTAAGCGGCGTAATGATTAACTCAGCCCCTGTCCATGGGTCGTTTGTGTCCGGCCAAAATCTATTACCTGTAATATCTTGAAACTCAGCAGAAGTGGTGCCATTTGTAATAGCTGAAAAAAACTTCAAGTGAAGAGCTACTTCAGGGAAAAACTTGGTTAGATTCCGCTGGTACAGCCGCGAGTACTGGAGATTATAAATCTCGAACGGACACGAATGACCCATGCACAGGGGCTATGTGTGCCAAATGCAGGGTCTCAAACCTTGTTATTTTCGTGCAAAAAATTGTTTTTGTGGCTTCTTAAGAAAAGTAACATCAAAAGAAGTTAGATAAGTGTTAAAATTAAATATATTAGACAATTAAAACCCATATGTGAGGAACATTGCTTATGTGTATGCCGGGATTGTAATTAATCATAAAATATAAAAATACAAACTTTTATCATACTTTCACTGTTCTTTTATAATATTTTCTATAAATATGCAATTTAAAACAAATATTACATGATTATCTTATTTTTATTCCCTTTTTTCATGAATCTAACGACATCGAAAATACGTATTTTTCAATTGTAAGAAAATACTATTTTTTAATAATACAAGATCGACGTAATTTTTTTTGTTCCACGTCAATTTCAACCAGAGATATGATTTTTTATATTTTTACGTTTTTTTAGCGACTTTTTCCGAGTTTATTTGTTTAAACAGTTATTTAAAATTTTTTTTGTTCTAAAGTATTGTTTCGTATTCTATAAGGTTCAAAGATACTCTATGAATTTTTTTAGATTTTTTAAACATTTTTAAAGTTATTTAATAAGCTCAGGACACGAACGACCCATGGACAGGAGTTACGTTAGTCGAAAACAAGGGCAAGGGCTGAGGGTTAATAAGCCAATCACAGTGTTGTTTTACAAACTTATTTTCAAAATGGATACTCAAGGAGTCTTGTGAGGGTGAAGTCCCATGGAGCCAGCGTACGGCGTACCGGCGTATAGCGTAAAGAAGCTTGGCTAATCACAGGCTTTACGCTCGTTTTCACGCGCCAGCACATATGTTATGCTGGTTTTGAAGCGTTCCGACGTTTGTGCTACAATGATACACACCCACGTACACGCATATGGAATATTGCTTTATATATGAATGTATGTGTTAAAAAGTCGCGCTGAAAATTTCATCGGCTGTCCCATGGGGCGTATTTACGCCGGCGTAATGATTAATAAACCAATCACAAGACCCCTTGAGTATCTATTTGAAAATAAGCTTCGTAATCAACACTGTGATTGCCTTATTAATCATTACGCCGCTTAAATACGCTCCATGGGACAGCCAATGTTTGTGCTAGCGTAACGAAAACGAGCGTAAAGCCTGTGATTAGCCAAGCTTTTTTACACCATACGCCGGTACGCCGTACGCTGGCTCCATGAGACTTCACCCTGATTGACTTATTCATCATTAGTCCCAGTCTACAATAGGTGTTTTAAACCCTAAGCCCTAAACACCTGTTGTAGACGGGCACTTTCGTCGACGTAAATACGCCCCATGGGACAACTGATGAAGTTTTCAGCGCGACTTTTTAACACATACATTCATACATGAACCAATATTTCCATATGCGTGTACGTGGGTGTGTATTCACCCACTTATCATTGTAGCATAAACGCCGGAAAATTTCAAAAACCAGCGTAACATCTGTGCTAGCGTAACAAAAACGAGCGTAAAGCCTATGATTGTCATGCACGTCGGTACGTCGTAAAGAAACTTGGCCAATCACAGGCTTTACGCTCGTCGTATGCTGGCTCCATAGGACTTCACCTTTAGGTCCGGTCTACAATGGGTATCGTAACTGTCGTAAGTCGTGAGTCGTAAAAAATTGACCAATTACAGTCGAATTTGAGGAGAATTATCAAATAGTCAATTTCTTACGACTCACGACTTATGACCCGGGAAAAAAATTAGATCTGTCGAGATATGACTAGATCTGGTGTTCATCAGATCTGGCCAGATATAATTTAATCTGCAAATTGTCTCTATCTGGCCAGATCTGAACAGATATAACCAGATATTTGACCAGATATAATTTGATCTGCCAGATACAATTACTTACCGAATGTATCCAGATCTGCTCAGATATAATTAAAAATTATGAAGGGATGTAAAATGTTATAAAACCATAAATATATCGATTCAATTCGGTATTGTGTGCCACTTTATTATAAGCGTGCGATACAACTGATGATATAAGTTGTACCGTACACTTGATTTATATACCATTCTTATACTATCATTTGTCATATTTAAATACGAGAAACGGATCTCATTGAATGCCGTCTATCGGATGATCCGACATTTGCACAGGGTACAACAAAAAGGTCGGGACACTGAATTATCTCAAGATGACATTTTCGGAAGAAATGTTTTATACAAAAGTTTAGGGTATCAAGTTATCCATTATGTGGTGATATTGATTTGACCTTGAACGATCTTGAGAAAGTCACATCAAGGCATTAAGGTCATATTCCCATACAGCACAAAAAGTTGAAAAAACGTTCTTGAAACGTTGCAATGTTGAATGTTGAAGTATAAATATCTTTTTAACGTTGAATCTATGTTGATTCTTCTACATTGATTCTTTATGTTGCTACAATATTAAAACAACATTGAACAAATTATTAATCTTTTGAAATTCAAATAAAATTATTGAAAAGAAATTATATATGTATATAATTTTATATGCAGGTAACATATATATATGTTAATAGTTATTTTAAATAAAAAATATCTTTTTTAATATTTTATGAAATCTACATCGCACGTAAATTGAATAAATGGCCGCGTTTAGCAGAACGTTTATTTTGCAACTGTTGAAATTTTCTGAACTGAGATTGGATTTTATTCTTTTAGATCTAGAGGAATAATCCAATCTGAGCTCCGAAAATTTCCAACAATTGTAAAAAAGACACGTTCTGTTAAACGCGGCTAATGTTAATCAGCATTTAACAATTTAATTGTTGTTACATTGTTTTTAATATTTGCCAGTTAACATATCATTACAAGATTTTTTACACTCTAAAGATATAGGCCAGTCATATTAGACATCGAACCTTCCAATTAAACTTCCCAGGTTGCAACCATCATGAATCGCTTTGATGTAAGGAGCTGTGCGTGGGATTTATATTGCTTCGCAAAATTAACGCGCAATAAAAAGTTATTAACAATATTATCAACAAAAAAACGCGATTTTTTTATCTTCTCAAATATCTCGAAAACTAAGCAAGATAGGGTAACTATACGTACCTTTTTTGTAGAGCGTAAAATTATCTACAATGATGATCTGAACAATATTTATCGTCAAGTCAGTCGTTTAGCTTGCACGCGTTGTCAAAGTCCGAGACTCGGATCCCGAAAATCCTCGATTTCATCGTTTTTTTAATGTTGCGTCGGTGATTTTTTTCCGTCATTTAAAATGGAATTAAAAATCCCCAAAAAATCACACATTATCTGAGAACTACAAAGAATACTTCTCATGATGCAACCGATTTTTTAGACCCTTTTTCTTTAGTTTGTAGCTATGTAAGCAAAAAATTTAGATTTTTTTGAATAGTCTTAGTTTTTCGCTGTTTTCAGGCCTTAGAATTTATTTGAGACGAATTTTATCATATGCATCTTGTTGTGGACAAAATTTGCAACAAAAAAGGACCCCTGTATTTTTTTTGTACGACAAACGCTGATTTTTTTATTGACGCGCAAAGTTATCCAATATTGCGCACAGGTCGGATAACGCATTTTTTGCACTAAAATAATTATTTTTTATTAAAATTTACGTGATTTTTCGCATTATTATTGAACCATATTGCAAAGCCGTTTTTTGCAATATGGTTCAATAATAATGCGAAAAATCACGTAAATTTTAATAAAAATAATTATTTTAGTGCAAAACATGCGTTATCCGACCTGTGCGCAATATTGGATAACTTTGCGCGTCAATAAAAAAATCAGCGTTTGTCGTACAAAAAAAATACAGGGGTCCTTTTTTGTTGCAAATTTTGTCCACAACAAGATGCATATGATAAAATTCGTCTCAAATAAATTCTAAGGCCTGAAAACAGCGAAAAACTAAGACTATTCAAAAAAATCTAAATTTTTTGCTTACATAGCTACAAACTAAAGAAAAAGGGTCTAAAAAATCGGTTGCATCATGAGAAGTATTCTTTGTAGTTCTCAGATAATGTGTGATTTTTTGGGGATTTTTAATTCCATTTTAAATGACGGAAAAAAATCACCGACGCAACATAAAAAAAACGATGAAATCGAGGGTTTTCGGGATCCGAGTCTCGGACTTTGACGGCGCGTGCAAGCTAAACGACTGACTTGACGATAAATGTTGTTCAGATCATTATTGTAGATAATTTTACGCTCTACAAAAAAGGTACGTATAGTTAGTTACCTTATCTTGCTTAGTTTTCGAGATATTTGAGAAATAATAAAAAAAATCGCGTTTTTTGTTGATAATATTGTTAATAACTTTTTATTGCGCGCTAATTTTGCGAAGCAAAATAAATCCCACTTATAGCACCTCAAATCAAAGCAATTCATGATGGTTGTAACCTGGGAAGATTAATTGGAAGGTTAACCCTCTAAAGGGTACCTCACGTTAAGATAGGCAAAATGCCACTGTCAATGAAACGGAAAAATGACTTTGGATTTGCATAAGTACACTAAAAAAAGAATTTTCTACGATTTTTCCGACCATCCATCCCTCCTCTTTTTCCTAGTGGCACCAAAAAACCGCTTTTTTCGAAAATTATTTTTTTTCTCCGGTTCCTTCATGTTAAAATTTTTGAAAAAATTTGAGAATATAGCTTATAAAAAGTACTTGGCACACAATTTTTTTGAGCTTTAGGCGCGTTGAATACCTAACCTAAAAAAATAAAATAAATATTTGAATCAATTTTTTTTTAATTTCTTTGATAGTTGCAGGTCTAATTACTCTAGAAAATTGTATATTTTAGTGTTCTACGTGTATTAGTATTTTTTCAGATTTTTCGGAATGGTGGGCCGTACTCAAAAATGCGAAAAACTCTATTTTTAGCCACTTTTGGGCCTTTTATGGTCCTCAAATGATTGATAGTGCCTTAACTGACTCTAAAATAAACATAATATATTACTTTTGGATATATGTTGTCAATATTTGATACATTTCGATACGTCTCATATGTTTTTTGAGCATGAAATCAGTCATAACTCAACGAGAAAACCCTACTTTTTGTATAAAAGTGCCTATTTTTCGTCGATTTCTGGATTTTTGGTTATTTTATCTAAGTTTTTTTTGCATATGATCGGTAAATGTGAATATAAATATAATAAAAAATTGTACCTCTTATACATATATTTCAAAGAAATCGTTCATTTATTCAAATATATACATTTTCATGAAAAAAAAATTAATTTTTATGATTCCATGATCGTCTCTTTAATCCTCCTCGTCACTATCTTCCTCAATTACTGGTGTTACTTCTTCGAAGTCAAACAATGTTGTAAGTATCTCAGCTGGTCGAATAATCCTTGACAAGTATCTTGCATGAGACAAGTAAAAAACTATGGCGACTATATGCGAGCAACACCCTATAGTTCTGTTACCATTAGCGCAGTTACAGCAATAACGTCTGACACCGTTGAGTCCCACACTATCAGGTTGATATTACAAATCTTATTTACAATGCTTGCATATAGCCGCCATAGTTTTTACCTGTCTCATGCAAGATACTTGTCAAGGATTATTCGACCAGCTGAGATACTTACAACATTGTTTGACTTCGAAGAAGTAACACCAGTAATTGAGGAAGATAGTGACGAGGAGGATTAAAGAGACGATCATGGAATCATAAAAATTAATTTTTTTTCATGAAAATGTATATATTTGAATCAATGAACGATTTCTTTGAAATATATGTATAAGAGGTACAATTTTTTATTATATTTATATTCACATTTACCAATCATATGCAAAAAAAACTTAGATAAAATAACCAAAAATCCAGAAATCGACGAAAAATAGGCACTTTTATACAAAAAGTAGGGTTTTCTCGTTGAGTTATGACTGATTTCATGCTCAAAAACATATGAGACGTATCGGAATGTATCAAATATTGACAACATATATCCAAAAGTAATATATTATGTTTATTTTAGAGTCAGTTAAGGCACTATCAATCATTTGAGGACCATAAAAGGCCCAAAAGTGTTTAAAAATAGGGTTTTTCGCATTTTTGAGTACGGCCGACCATTCCAAAAAATCTGAAAAAATTCTAATACATGTAGAACACTAAAATATACAATTTTCTAGAGTAATTAGACCTGCAACTATCAAAGAAATTAGAAAAAAATTGATTCAAATATTTATTTAATTTTTTTAGGTTAGGTATTTAACGCGCCTAAAGCTCAAAAAAATTGTGTGCTAAGTACTTTTTATAAGCTATATTCTCACATTTTTTCAAAATTTTTAACATGAAGGAACCGGAGAAAAAAAATAATTTTCGAAAAAAAGCGGTTTTTTGGTGCACTAGGAAAAGAAGGAGGGATGGATGGTCGGAAAATCGTAGAAAATTCTTTTTTTAGTGTACTTATGCAAATCCAAAGTCATTTTTCCGTTTCATAACAGTGGCATTTGCCTATCTTAACGTGGGGTACCCTTAGTCTAATATGACTGGCCTAATATGTACATACATACATATAAGTATAAGCAAGAAGGAAGCGTCAGAGTCAGAGAATTCACTACTAGCCCGTTTGATAATCAAAGTCAAGCAACGTAGGTGCGGGTTACTACTTGGTTGGATGACCGGCTAGAGAGTGGATTTTTTCGGGCTTGCGGCTGTACACACACGGCATATATTCTACCCGCAATATTTATTCGTTTAAATCTGATGTATCTGATAAATGGCAACGTATTAGCATTACTTTTACTACTATATGGGAACGTTTTTTTAAATGTTGAATTGCAATGTCTTGTAGACGTCTACAAGACATTGCAATTCAGCGGACATTAGACGTTTGTGCAATGTCTTTTCAACATTCAATTTACGTTAAATCTACATTTTGCAACGTTGATACAATATTGTAAATGTTGAAATTCAATGTTTTTAAGATGTTGATTCAACATTAGTGTGCTGTATGGGATTGAGTTCTTTAAACGGGGACCCCTATTTTTTATGTCATATTCTTGTAACCCTTGTCGAGACGTTTTCAAAACACTAAGATAAAGCACCCTTTCGTAAGAATTTCCTGAAATATTTTAAATTTGCATAAACCGTTTATATTCATAGTCAGGTAATATCCGTGTATATCTGTATACTTTGCAATAATGTTTAAAGTAATCTTAAAGCGGAGAGCACATTTCTGCATAATGCATAAGGGAATGAACCAATCAGAATCCTTTCCCAGCAAACATTTTGGTTGTGGAATGTTGCCAAAAGGGGAACAAATGCCAGCAAAACGATAATGCCAAAGCCATGGCCTACTGTGTCCGCAATTGCTCTCCATATGAACGAAATCTTAAGAACATATTCCGCAGTCAAATTGACGACAACACCAGACCAAATCTGACAACAACTTTACGACGTCAGATTGACACAACAAATTGAGGGCAGATCTGTTTATCGCAAAGCGGCAGCCGATTGGCACCAAACGTAGACCAAATCTGTCACCAGACATGCCAACAAAATGGCGCCAAACGCAGACCACATCTGTTTTCAAAAGCGACGCCAGATCGGCAATAAACGGAAATCAAATCTGTCGCTAGAAGCGACAACAGATTGACGACAGATTTGGTATTCTTAAAGTTCGTATTCGCGCATTCGGTATTCCATACCTGCAGATAATTAGTTACACCTATTACAAATATATAAGTTTTAGCTGGTTTTCACGCTAAGATAACATAGCTATAGCATATGTTATTTATCTTAGCGTGTAAACCAGCTAAAACTTATATATTTGTAATAGGTGTAACCACACAATTCTCTGCAGTTATAGAATCCCGACTGTGAATACGAACTTTAGGAATACCAGATCTGTCGTCAATCTCTACCTAACTTAAAGTGAAAAGGAATGTGATTAGAATTATTATATATTATATATTTATACACTTACATAAAGTTTGTTTTATATTTAATAACATTACATATATATTTTATAGTATTACATTTAATTACAATATTATATTTTATTACATCATTAGAAAAAAGTATCTTACAATGTATTGTAAAAACGGTACAAATTATGTATTAATTAATACTAATGTAAGGCTTCTGCTCGCTCGATTGCCAAGATTATTACAAACTATATATTTTAAAATAAAATAAAATATAATATTAAATCGAAAAATCGAAGTATCTATTGTGAAGTATTAATGTGAAAAATAAAGGAGTACCGTACTGCCGTTGGTACGCTCGGAGTTACCGATCCGCGGTAGCATTCGAGTGCGTTGCGAAAGAGGGCGTAGTTAGCGTTCGCGCCCGCCCGTCGTGAGGAGATCGCGTTCGTGTACGTCCGTGAATCCCGAAGTTCAGTCCGATTCGTGAGTTCGTTACGATCGGTAGCTGAGTGAAACAACGTGCGAGGCAAAGTATTTAGAATAAAACGTCGTCATAGATTAATGTTCCTGGTCTTTTATGTGCACCCGCCCACTCTATCCGCACCAAATATAACATTGTGGCGACCGTGACAGGACGAAGAGAGAGATTACCGTCGGATACGAGTATCGCGAGGGAAAAGGCAAGCATCTCAAGATGGAGGCCGCCAGGAAGAAACGCACGACGAACCGCACGGCTTTCACACGCGCAGTAAATGATTTAGCTGCGACTTTGACGGGTACGGCTACGCGACCAGTAAATAAAGAAGAAATAATCGTGTTTCTGCAAGTTCTGGAGGAAAGGCACGAGAAATTACTGGAAGCTAACGAGGTGTTAATGACATGCATGCACGAGACGGAGGGCGTAACGGACGAAGCCATCGCGACAGAAGATGCCACCAACGACGAGTACAAGAGGAAGTTTCTACGAGCAAGACTCGCTGCCATGAACGCAATGGGCACGCCTGTCATGGCTGCGCCAAACGCCAATAGGCCCGTTACCGACGGGGTAGACGCTCGTATTCGTGCACAAGTACCCGATCAGACGAATCAGATCAAACTGCCGAAAATCGAACTCAAAAGGTATGACGGAGATATTAAGGAATGGTTACGATTCTGGTCTCAGTTCAAAAAGATTCATGAAAACGCTACGATCGACAGAGAGACCAAATTCCAGTATCTCTTACAAGCTATGGTTCCGGATTCGCGCGCGGCGGAACTAGTCGGTAGCTTCCCGCCTACCGATGAAAACTATGATAAAGTTATCGCCGCGATAAAGAATCGATTCGGACGTGATGAAATGCTCGTAGAAGTATATGTGCGCGAGTTATTAAAGTTAATATTGCAAAATGCTATGAAGCCTAACGAGAAAATAAAGTTAGCGAGCTTGTTCGATAAAATAGAGTCACAACTTCGCGCTCTCGAATCTCTTGGTGTGACAACGGACAGATGCGGCGCCATGTTGTACCCTCTCGTCGAATCATCGTTGCCGGAAGAATTGCTACGCGCATGGCAGCGGAATCAAGTGACGTCATCTGCGCCACAGCGTATGGGAGAGGAACTACCGAGAGAAGATAGACTCACACGATTAATGAAATTTCTACAATCCGAAGTGGAAAATGAAGAGCGCATAACGATCGCGGTAAGCGGTTTTGACATGAATGAACGGAAGCAGTCAAAACCTAAACAACGCTCGGAAGCCACTAAGGATACGCCTTCTGCAATGAGTTTACACGCGAGTGGAAAAGTTACTAAACCTACTGTGTGTGTGTTCTGCGAGAATGAACATGCAAGTATGAAATGTGAGAAAGCACGCAAAATGACGCTGAGTGACAGGAAATCGGTGTTGCAAACCAAAAATGCGTGTTTCAACTGCCTGAAGATAGGACATCAGAGCCGTATGTGTCGCGGAAATTTGAAATGTGCCTTATGCAATCGTCGTCATGTTGTGCTTATGTGCCCGGAGGTTATGGGCGACCGTAGTGTAGCGCCGTCTCACAAAGCAGACGAATGTGATGTCAAAGATGAAAAGTCGCTACTCAGTCACACAAAGGGGCCAGAAGTGATACTGCAGACCTTACACGCGATAATCAGGAACAAACAGGAAGAACGTATCGTGCGCGTGCTCTTCGATTCGGGTTCTACCAAATCGTACGTGTGTAAAGACCTCATCCGCGTCATGGAATATGAGCCGATCGGCATGTTGAAGCTGAAGCACTCTCTGTTCGGCAACGTGTCTTCAGAAATTAAGGATCACCGAAAATACCTGGTTCATATGAGCAGTCTTGATGGAAAATATGCCTGCAACTTCCAAGCCTACGACGAGGACGAAATATGTGCAGATGTTCCTCTATGGGATAAGCAGCCTTGGATGAATGAGTTAAAGGAGCTAGGCATCCAGTTAACAGATGGACCAGGTGAGTCTAACCATGCTCAGCCAATTAAAATCCTTATTGGAGCTGATATTGCTGGGAAATTAATGACAGGAAGAACCAAGCAGCTCAAATGCGGTCTGACAGCAATCGAAACACATCTCGGTTGGACTTTAATGGGCAAAACTCCGAATTACGTCGAGGATGGACTCGCAGCCCAGACCACTTCTATGTTACAACGAGAGACCTGCATATCAGATTTATGGAGCTTGGATGTCATTGGCATTAACGATCCGGTTGTCGAAAAATCTCGAAAGGACTATGATGCACAAGTTCGAGAACGTTTTGTCGAGACCGTCATAACCAACGATGAAGGACGTTATGAAGTATGTCTGCCTTGGATTGAATCGCACCCTGCTCTGCCGAACAACCATGATCTTGCGGAGAAGAGACTCGTTACGACCACGAAGAGGCTCAAAGCTTCGGGAATGTATGCTGACTATGATCGAGTTCTCACAGACTGGCGAGAGAAGGGAATCATTGAGTTGGTGCCTGCCGACGAAACAGAGATAAAAGGTCACTATCTTCCACATCGAGGAGTCGTCAAGGAAGGCAGCTCCACACCGCTCAGGCCTGTATTTGATACGTCAGCCAAGGGCAGAGACTCTCCATCGTTAAATGAATGTTTGGAAAAAGGGCCTAACTTGATTGAATTAATTTCGTCTATACTTTTGCGTTTTAGAAAAGAAAAATTCGGTATCATCGCTGACATTGAAAAGGCTTTTTTGCAAATATGTTTGAACAAAAATGATCGTGATTATCTCAGGTTTCTATGGTATGATGAGCTCGGGAGAATAATTACTTATAGACATGTTCGAGTAGTTTTCGGTGTAACATGTAGCCCTTTTCTTCTCGGAGCAGTAATTGACTTTCACTTGAGAAAACTAATGTCAGACGAGAAACATAAGTCGAATATGGTAAATGCGATAGACAATATCCGTAAATTATTGGAGAGTTTTTACGTAGATAACTGTGTGACTAGTTTGGGTACGATGAAAGAAGTTGACGGATTTATGTATGACGCGAGTTACGCTATGCTCCAGGGAGCGTTTAACCTTAGAGGGTGGGAGCATACCGGTGCAATGACGGGAGCGGAGGATATTTCAGTGTTAGGAATGATTTGGAATAAGCGCTGTGATTCTTTACGTCTGGTAGTGCCTCCCGTTGAATCGGCATTAAATGAAAAAATTACGAAACGCACCATTTTATCGTTTGCTCATCGCATTTTTGACCCTCTGGGATTTGTTTGCCCTGTCATGATATGTCCTAAACTTTTATTACAGAAAACTTGGATCTCAAAAGTGAAGTGGGATGAGGAATTGAGCGAGGAAAATCAAAATGAGTTTAAAAAATGGCTGAAAAGTCTATCGTCACTGAGGGAGTTACATTTTCCTCGATGGGCCTTTCGCTCTTCAGATCCAGGAGCTAATGTTACCTTCCATGTATTTTGCGATGCAAGTAAAAAAGCGTATGCAGCTGTGATGTATGCCCGGACAGAGTACGACTCTCATGTAAATGTTACTTTGGTTGCAGCTAAAGCTAGGGTGGCTCCAGTCTCACCAGTTACAACTCCTAGACTCGAGTTACTGGCCGCTTGTACGGGCACGAGATTAGCCGACTCTAACCTAAATTCACTGAGGATGGAAGACAGAGAAGTAACATATTGGTGTGATTCTGGTACAGTCTTATATTGGATTCAAAGAAATTGTCCTTGGGCACCCTTCGTAGAAAACCGAGTTAAAGAAATAAGAAGTCTTTCGAAAGTTGATTCATGGAGACATGTTCCTGGAGATCAAAATCCCGCAGATCTACCATCGCGTGGGTGTGATGTGAGCACTCTCATAAAAGTTAACTGGTGGGACGGGCCAAGCTGGCTTAAAAAGGAGCCATCAGAGTGGCCTATGTCGAATGTCACCTACCAAGAAGATGAGATTAAAAGTGAGATCCGTAAAACCGCAGTATTAAAAACTCCGATAAACGAGACTGAGATTATTTCGGTAATGTCTAATGTTAGTCATGATGTAAAAGTTGAACCTTTTTATGTTCCGAGAGTTTCAAAGTTCAACACAATGATAGGCGCGATTGCATGGCTTAATCGATTTATCAGTTATACTAGATGGCCCAACAGGGAAAGACATGGTGGGAGTTTAACTCTTGATGAACGGAAAAATGCGGAAAAGACGGTTTTACGAATTTCACAGAGAGATTCATTTGATGGAATTGACGATGTAAAACTTAGAACAATGAATGCTGTTATGACTGACGATGAATTGATACGTATGAAATCTAAGATACTGCAACGTGATGATGATTATTCGTTCCGTTATCCAGTGATTTTGTTAGGCGAGAATCCCATAACTAGATTATTAATAACTGAAACTCATGAGCGTTTGGGACACAGCAATGTCAATGCAATACTTAGTCACTTACGGGAAGAATACTGGATAATCCACGGACGTAAAGTTGCACGATCTGTTGTAAAGAAATGTGTAATCTGTACACGACAGAGCGCTAGACCTTTGGACGCTACGCAGGCTCCTTTGCCTATGAACCGCGTACGAGATGCTCGGGTATTTGAAGTAACGGGAATTGATTTCGCGGGGCCCGTGTATCTGAAGGGGAACATAAAAGCGTGGATCTGTATTTTTACGTGTGCTGTATATCGTGCTGTGCATTTCGAGCTTGTGACTTCTTTGTCGACTGATAGATTTATGGAAGCTTTTCGCAGGTTCGTAGCCCGAAGAGGTCGGCCGAGTAACGTATACAGTGACAATGGGACCAATTTTGAGGGTTGTAGTAATTTATTGAAGCGCATCGACTGGAATAAAGTCAACGAACTCTGTCATGTACAGAAAATTGAGTGGAAATTTAATCCACCAAGCGCCCCTTGGTGGGGAGGTTGGTGGGAGCGCCTAATTCAAGTCTTGAAACGAATTTTGCGTAAAATACTGGGGAAAGCGTGCTTAGAGTATGAAGAGATGTCGACTGTCTTATGCGATTGCGAATCAATTATTAACGCGAGACCTTTGACGTATTTATCCGAAGATCCTAGAGATCTCAATCCTATCACTCCCAATATGTTCTTACAAGAGATCCGCGAGATCGGAGTACCTGATTGCGATTTTATTGATAGGGAAAAATTCAAAGGTAGATTTAAGTATCGACAGCATCTAAAAGATGAACTGAGAAAACGTTTTCGGACCGAATATCTCGGTGAGCTTAAATATAATGTTAATAAGGGAGCTTCCGATACTCGTAAGATATCAATAGGTGATGTCGTATTGATAGGCAATGATTGTACTAAGCGATTGGATTGGCCTCTAGGCCGTGTGATAGAGACTTTTCCGGGAAAAGACGGAGTCATTAGAGTAGTGCGTTTAGTTACTGCGTCTGGTCAATTGGTGCGTCCGGTACAAAGATTGTATCCTCTTGAAGTCGATTTCGATGTTGTCCCTGAGCAACTACATACATTATATAAGAAAAGGGTTAGCGCGGCGCGCGATTCGAAAGATGAGAAAGAGAAGTTGAGTCGCTCTAAAGCGATAGAACAGAAAGTTGAATCTGTGCCGTACAAAACTCGTAGTGGACGTACTGTTAAGCCAGTTATTAGATAAGGAGTCTTATGTTGTACTAACAGCTATGATGTTTATTGTTCAGTTTCGCTGTTATATGGAAAATGTGATTTTGTTCTAAGATGTTATTTTGAGTTATGCGAGAATTATTATTTTATTTTATGATGTTAGATTTTCCTCAGTATATGTGCGGAAAATCTAAGGTGGGAGGATGTGAAAAATAAAGGAGTACCGTACTGCCGTTGGTACGCTCGGAGTTACCGATCCGCGGTAGCATTCGAGTGCGTTGCGAAAGAGGGCGTAGTTAGCGTTCGCGCCCGCCCGTCGTGAGGAGATCGCGTTCGTGTACGTCCGTGAATCCCGAAGTTCAGTCCGATTCGTGAGTTCGTTACGATCGGTAGCTGAGTGAAACAACGTGCGAGGCAAAGTATTTAGAATAAAACGTCGTCATAGATTAATGTTCCTGGTCTTTTATGTGCACCCGCCCACTCTATCCGCACCAAATATAACAATTAATAAAGAAGAAAAAATATTAACTAATCTAACATTTTATTAGACATGTATCTGTTATGAGATGTAATAGATACGACTAATATAAATATTGTTTTAAACATTTATGAAAAAAATACGCATTACGCTTTACAGAAGCATCGGAAAAAAAACGAAGTTACTGATTACTTTCCGGGCGAACAGACATACGGAGATGACAATCCTAATTACAATGTTTCATTATGCATTATAGCAACTACAATATATTGCGGTGTGTACGAAGCATTATCTGCCGTACTATCATCACTATTACTATTCTCATCTATGCTACCCCAATACGGCATTCTGTAACCTTTTGCGCTGACTTCATGCAGATTAATATGTGATACCTCATCTGCTAACGCCGCACACGAGTATACCTGAACATCTGATGATGATATACCAATATCATAAAAATTAGTCACTTGTACAAACTTTTTGACGCATAAACAATAAGAATTTCCGTCCTTGAAAATATCGCAAACAATACAAATAGACCCATTATTTAAGATGCAACAATTAGTACACATATCGCGGATATGTGTACTAAGCAATATGTGATTAAATGTAATTTTGCGATACCGAGTACAATTGCTATCATCAATGTACGGCATAAATACACGAACAGATGTTTCTACATTACGAGCTTTGCTACTTCCGTGCGCTTGTCTTTCTTTTATTCTATTAAACATTTGTTGGAGAGGTTGATTACCTTTTCTGCAATATCTCCGAAAAATTGACATATTGCTTTCAAATGGAAAAGCAGAAAATGAATCTAAATTGCCAAAACGTCTAACGTCATCTGTGAGATGAAGCAGACCATGCACGTTATACGAATTAAATGTAGTGTCATAAACATGTTCAGCTCGAAGAACAAATTTCTGAAGGGCACACTCTGTGAAACGTAAGTATTGCCTTCATGGACACTTAGAAGATAAGATTCTTATAGCTGTATGTAAAAATAAGAAATGTTTATAGACTGTTTTATCTAATAAATCATGGAATAGAGCTGGACTAGTATACAGTAACATTTGTCGCAGTTCTGTAGCTTTATATTTTGAAAACATTTCGAGAGATCTGGGTCGCCTTGCAAAATCTGAAGGACAATATTTTTGTAAACTTTCTATTCGTGTATTTATAATAGTAATAGATGTGCTGGATAGTTTTGTGTCACGAGAGTATTTTCCTTTTACCCACGCAAGTAATATCTCTTTCATTACACCTATGAACACAAGGTGCATACATTCAAATGGAACCTGTGATACCATTCCCATCGGTAATTGTGAGAGCGGACTTGTACCTTCTTTGTGATGAATCTCATCTAAGCGGATGTGGTATTCTTCATCCGTTCGAAGAGGATGGTTTATACCATTAAAGACGTTATGATTACTATGAAAATGTGTACCTGATATTTTACATTTGGAACATGGACGTTCAGCCATATGGTTACGAAGATTTAATATAAAAGCGCGAGCTGGCGCATCTGCTATAAAACATCTAAGTCTTAGTAGCACTTTCTTGTCATTGAATTGTATTCCTCCATTTGAAAAAATTCTTTGGACATCTTGTACAAATTTGTTAAAGAAAACGTTAGGATTATATGGTTTTGCAGGACCTTTGTAAATACCCACAACTATTAGTGGTGCATCTTGTACAGGGTGTATCATGACGATACAGAGCGGTACGGCGGGTTGCCCATTCGAGCAGGCGCGCATGGTCGTTCACAATTGCGTTGACTTCGGTGCATCACCTATAACCACTCGCATATCTTTTTTACAATAAAATGGACTTTGTAGCGCCCGAAGTTGCAATACAATTGTGACGGATTTCCGTAGCAGTAACGTTAAAACAGAAGTCGAGATGACAATACAGGTTATGAAATAAATTTTATTAAGAAAACGAAAGACATCTTCTCTCTTACGAAAAAAGCTCGTACCATAGTCCATCATAATCATTATATATTATAATTTTATTACTTAAATTATTTTTGCACACAATGTTTATGCACAGGACAAAAGTCAGCAATTAGTATATGTGTGCAAATTTAAATTATAAGTCGGCTAATAAATTTCATTCAATGTAAGTTTAAATAATGGCAGAAATCACCATTAACAAATCTTACAATATTTATTTTGTTTAATTAATAAATAATTTATCATTAAATTGATAATCAATTTAATATATCAATACTAATGAGCATTATATAATTTTTTATATAAATGATGCTGCTGCATCTTAAAAATCTTAATCTTAATCTCATAAACAAGAGGTTTATTAGTATAAAATATACATTTTAAATATGATGCTAATAAATAGTTTATATAAGGCAAATTATCATAATATTTAATGAATACTTTTCAGTAATAAATTCCTTGTAGATTTAAATGAGATTCAGTAGCATTATTTACATAAAGATGCTTATTAGCTTCAGTATATTGAATTAATTATTAATGTTAATGATGAAATATTAATAATCTGAAATAAATGTTGTTAGACATAAGATCCGCTGATAATCGTTTTTATCGTTATAAATAACGATGGAAACGGTTATCAACGGATCTCGTGCCTAATAACATTTATTTCAGATTATTAATATATATATATATATATATATATATATATATATATATATATATAGTATATATATATATAGTTTTGATAACATTTGTATTAAAATTAATTTGTGTGTGCAATTCTAACATAATACTTTTAATTGAGATTGTTAAATATCAACTTTATACTTGAAGAAACTAAAAACAACATATCTTGTGCGTCGCAGTAATTTGTACGGCAAATTATTAAATGTTTTCAGGTATCAGAAGAAAATTTATTTAATGCGCGAGTTTTAAATTAAAGTTTATGGTTGTATCTTCCACTCGATTCCTGTGGAACGTCATGGAAGTGTCAACATTTATATAGCCTCTTTTAGGAAATCAATCCTTTACTCTGGAAGAATCTGTGTAGAAGGCATTTATGTTTTATTGTAGGTAGTATATACAAGTCAAAGTAAAATGTATGTTTTAATACGTCGTATTTGGAAAGTGATATGTATAATATTATGCATTATATATACATATATATATAATGCATAATATTGCTTTCCAAATATGACGTATTAAAACATACATTTCACTTTAACTTGTGTATATATTACCTATAATTAAACATAAATGTCGTTCTACAAAGATTCTTTCAAAGTGAAGTACTGGTTTCCTAAAAACTCTAAAGGCTATATGAATATTGACACTCCTATGGCGTTCCACAGGATTTGAGTGGAGAATGCAACAATAAACTTTCATTTAAGACTCTCGCGCATTATAAATAAATTCCCTTCTGACTTGAAAACATTTAATAATTTACCATACAAATTACTATGACGCACAAGATATGTTGTTTTTCGTTTCTTCAAGTATAAAATTGATATTTAACAATCTTCTTTAATAGTATTACGTTACAATTGCACACACAAATTAATTTTAATACAAATGTTATCAAAACTATATATATATATATATATACATATATATATATATATATATATATAATATATATTACCTGATTATGAATATAAATGGTTTATGCAAATATGTGTTGATGCTGGAAGCACATTGATAAATACAGCGACTAAATTAGTGACAGCAGATGATTCCATAACATTTCACAAGATTCTGAAAGCGGAGACGATAGTAATAAACTCTCGCTTAGCAGAATCTCATGGTTTGTAACAGGATTTTTTCTTGATTTGTTGACAGATAAAGATCTGTTTTGTTGATCACTATAGATGTACGCAGGATATCTCATTCCTAGTTCCTGTAAGAGTTGAAGAAAATTGATATTTAATAATCTTCTCTTTTTTTTTAATTGGAAACATAAATTACAATTTCATATACAGATAATTTTAGTAGAAATATTGTCAGCAGTACTACATACATACCATTACCAGCTACTAAAAATACTTATTTAAATTTTAGTAAACAACAATTAATATAGTTACATTTAAAATTAGAGTCTTACACTATATAAATTCCATTATCTACGGTACCTACTGATGTGTATTGCGTAGACAGAAATATGATATTTGTCGCAGTAATATAATAATTTGTTGTGCCACTGAAAGTAAGAAAAGATAATTAATTATTGAAATATTGCTATACATCACTAATCTATCATTTAATCTAACTTCAGATTATTAATATTTAAATATTTAAATGCAGTAAGCAATACCTGCAAATAACAGTAATATATTTTCTTACAAACAAGGAGAATTAATTTAGACGCTTATTCAATACTTCTTTGGCTAAAAAATAAAAAATATTTGAAAATTTTACATATCAGATCGAGACTGTTAGAAGAAATAATAAGATATTGAAATGGGGTGACTGTGTGAGGTTAGGAAATATGTCACGACTCTATTTCATACTAGAATTACGTAAAATTAGTAACACGTATTGTTATACAGATTTGTTGCTCCGATTTCTGCTTGATATGTTATCCGTAAATAATTAATACTTATATAATTACGATGACAGATTTTTTAACCTCTCGACGGTTTTTCCGGTTTGTTGTTGGCCGCATTCAGCAGACACAACTGTTGAGTGTTGTTTTAAGGGCCATCTACAATGAAGGTGC
The DNA here is from genome assembly GCF_030848795.1 of Temnothorax nylanderi. Taxonomy (NCBI): domain Eukaryota; kingdom Metazoa; phylum Arthropoda; class Insecta; order Hymenoptera; family Formicidae; genus Temnothorax; species Temnothorax nylanderi. Next base: position 4,003 of record NW_027250214.1, on the reverse strand, counting down.
GATTTCACGATGACGCTCGACGCTGGATTCGAGCGTCAAACAGCGCCAAAAAGCTAAACTGTGTTTAGCTTTGACACTCGACGCTCGAATTCAGCCAATCCAGTGGTTAGGTTATATTTCGCGTCCCTCTGAATCTATCACGTGACCAGATTTGACGCTCGAATCCAGCGTCGAGTGTCATCGTGAAATCGCGCCTTGAGTCGCAGTCGCAAGAGTCGTAAGAAATTGACGAATCACAGTTCATTATCTTTAACCGCAAGAAGAATAATAGATTGTGATTGGCTAATTTCTTAAGGCCATTGTACGTAACAAAGATTTAGCCATAATCATAAAGTCCGTATCAGACTACGGATTGGGATTGAGATTGGATTGAAATTTAATCAATCAGAACAGAGAAAACTGATCTCAGGTTTAGTAAACTTTGCTCTGATTGGTCAAATTTCAATCCAATCTCAATCATAATCCGTAGTCTGATACGGGCATAAGGCCGTAAGAAAATAGACCAATCACACTCGATTATTCTTCGAGCTTAAGGAGAATACTCGACTGTGATTGGTTTATTTTCTTACGGCCTTACGATTATGACTAAAACTTTGATACGTGCAATGGCCTTTAGTGCTGGTCTACAACCTTGCTTTTAAAGGGTATTTAAGCTCTAAGCCGTAAGAAATTGACCAATCACAGTCGAGTATTCTCCTCACATTCCACTGTGATTGGTCTATTTCTTACGGCTCAGAAGCTTAAATACCCTTTAAAGCAAGGTTGTAGACCAGCACTTATGCTACGCTTATACTAATGGCTTAGGGTGCGTTCCCACTATACGCCGTCGCGCGTCGCGTCACGACGCCGCGTCCTGAGTTATCCAATCAAAACGTTTCATTTTATGACGTCATTTCCGACAAAATCTCGCGTCGGAAATGACGTCATAAAATGAAAACGTTTTGATTGGATAACTCATGACGCGGCCGTTGTGACCGCGACGCCGCGACGCGTATAGTGGGAACGCAAAACGCACCCTTATGGTGCGATCCCATGGTACGGAACGTATGCGCAATGCGGAATTGGCGGAACGCTCGTGATTGGTTCGACCCTCTTTTACGTTCGTTCCGCCAACTTTTATCCGCAAGTTTTTATTTTATCCGCACTGATCGTGCGGAAACTGCGGAAGCCTACTTGTGTCCTACCTGTGCGAGTGTGAAAAGACAAAAAAAAACAAACAATTTTTTAGAATACCTTTTTAGCTATTGAATGTTGTAGCAATTGGTGACAATTTTGTAGGTTATGCACACAGGACGCGGAAACGCTTGCCGCGCGGCATGAAGCGATGCGGTAGCCAATCAACGTGTTTTCCGTAAGAACCAAAAAGCTGGATTCAGACAGGACGCGTCAAGCGTCAAGCAGCGAGCAGCAACCCAATCAGTGAGGTGATATCAGCAGTGGCGTAGAAAATATCGTCTCGCTGATTGGTTGCTGCCCGCTGCTTGACGCTTGACGCGTCCTATCTGAATCCAGCTAAAGTTATTGGCTACCACGTCGCTTCTTGCCGCGCGGCAAGCGTTTCCGCGTCCTGTGTGCAGAAGCCATGAGGGTATTTTTCGTTTCACGCATGATGTATATAATGCATCGAATGCATCATTTATCCTTGTTTAACACTCGATGAATAACAAGAATAAATGATGCATTATGCGCATCGTGCGTTGAAACGGAAAGTACCCGTAAGCTATGCATTTTGTGTGCGATGGCCTTAAGCGGGGAGCACACACTTCTGCATAACGCATAAGTGCTGGTCTACAACCTTGCTTTAAAGGGTATTTAAGCTCTAAGCCGTAAGAAATTGACCAATTAGTGTGGTCTACAACCTTGCTTTAAAGGGTACTTAAGCTCTAAGCCGTAAGAAATTGACCAATCACAGTCGAATATTCTCCTCAAATTTCATTGTTATTGGTCAATTTCTTACGGCTTAGAGCTTAAATATATTTAAAGCAAGGTTGTAGACCAGCACTTACAATCGAGTATTCTCCTCACATTCCATTGTGATTGGTTAATTTCTTACGGCTTAGAGCTTAAAGCGGGAAGCACACACTTCTGCACAACGCATAATGCGTAAGCATAAGAAAATTGATTGGTCCATACACATGTGCATAAGGAAATAGACCAATCAGTTTCTTATGCTTACGTATTATGCGTTGTGCAGAAGTGGTGCTCCCCGCTTAAAGTCATCCAGACAAACTTGCATAGCGCATAAACATAAGCATAAGAGAATTGATTGGTTCATATGCATGTGCATAAGGAAATAGACCAATCCGTTTCTTTATGCATATGGTTATGCACTTATGCAAGTTTGTCTGGATAGACCTTAAATATCCTTTAAAGCATGGTTGTAGAGACCCAGCACTAAGGCAAATGCTAGCATAAGCATGCACAAGCGTATGAGAGAAATGTGATTGGTCTATTTCCTTATGCACTTATGTATAGACGGCCTTAAGCCTATTTCCTTATGCACAATCAATTTTCTATGCTTACGCATTAGCGTTATCCAGAAGTGTGTGCTCCCCGTTTTAAGAGCTTTCGCACATGAATAGCCATAGCCATAAATGTAAAACGTAAACAAAAGCTGAAGAACCAATAGTATATTGCTTTAGCTTTATGTATTCTAGAAAATGATTTAAATGATGATACAGTTGGCCGTAAGCAGAAGGAAGTAGAATTTCAATTCTGTATCGTCTTGTAGAATACATAAACTAACGCAATATTTGATTGGATTTCAGCTTACGTTTACGTTTTATGTTTATGGTTATGGCAATTTGTGTGTAGAAGCCTTTAAAGCCTTGTGCCACGATGCTAGAAATCGCTCCAAGATCATGGACGGAGAAAGAATTAACCAAAGCATTGGTCAATTGCCGAATTGTTTAAATGTGATTGATCAATTTTTTCTCCGTCCGAGATCTCGGAGTAACTTCTAGTATTGTGGATACAAGGCTTTAAGCCGTGATCAGACTACGGATTGGGATTGAGATTGGATTGAAATTTAATCAATCAGAATAAAGAAAACTAACTTCAAGTTAAATTTTTATATAATCGCGACACCGAAAGCGGATTGACGTTTACAAAAACATAACCTTTCACATTCCATTGGAAGAAAAATGGCGGACGAGTATACCTACTTTTTTAGAGATCTAATTCAACTATGAATACCGGCCTATTAGGGCCTGTCCTTTTCAGCTGAATTTGTGCACGGTTTATCTTTCATCTTTTTCTTTTCACGTTGGAGAGAAAAGAGAAAAGATGAACCGTGCAAAAAGTTCAGCTGAAAAGAACAGGCCTTAGGTCTGCTTTCTATGTTGAACTAGTGCAGCCAGTATATATACTATAGGTTTGTTCTTTTTCGCTGAACTGCCTGCACTAGTTCAAGAAGTGTACACTGAAGTGTTTCTTTAGACGGAAGTTACGTCATGTTTGCTGTTCTTTTTAGCAGTGCAGCGACACTCAGTGCAGTAGTTCACTGAACTGCCTGCCCTAGCTCTCGAGGTAGTACAACAGTGCAGTTCAATATGGCAGCCATGGCAGGTAAGTATCTAACCTAAAACAGTAAACAAGCAGAAATAAACACATTACTATAATATAAATATATTATAAACTTTATTTGAATTATTCTTATTCTTATAAATTAATCTAAAAAATATATTTTCATATGTATATCTATACATATATGACATTTATGTAATAGATGTACATAAATAAATACATAATCAAAAGCAATAACATTAAACATTACAACAGTATAAATAAAGATTTTTATAATATAATAGTAAATAACTGTTCATCGGAAATTCATGAAATCGCATACCTACAAGAGACACAGCAGGAAATATTTTGATAGGTCAAAATGGATTTGTTACATGCACTTCTAAAGGTATGAAAAAGCTTATAATAAAAATGTAATAAATATTAAAAGTATCTACATGTAATACATTTATATGTATGATATAGAAGTCCTTAGAAG
>NW_027250213.1:0-34789 GCF_030848795.1 Temnothorax nylanderi | reverse complement strand
GAGAGAGAGAGAGGAGAGAGAGAGAGAGAGAGAGAGAGAGAGAGAGAGAGAGAGAGAGAGAGAGAGAGAGAGAGAGAGAGAGAGAGAGAGAGAGAGAGAGAGAGAGAGAGAGAGAGAGAGAGAGAGAGAGAGAGAGAGAGAGAGAGAGAGAGAGAGAGAGAGAGAGAGAGAGAGAGAGAGAGAGAGAGAGAGAGAGGGAAAGAGAGGGAGAGAGACTATTTGCGTGTCTTACTACATATGTCTTCCGGGGCGAAGCCCGGGTAACCAGCTAGTTTTATATAGGGCATAATAATCATTAAATTAGAGAGCAATACCTAATCGTCAAAATTGACTCGTTATGTGGTACTTAAAAGACATCCTTGTGTTTATGGGAATGTTCCAACATGGTCATAAAGTACAACTGCAGACAATTACTTATATAGAAACAATATGTGGAGAGAATGTGGAGATTCGGTTCTTACGTGTTTCCTGTGTCAAAAATCCACCATTATGCACGATTAGGTATTGCTCTCTAATTTAATGATTATTATGTATTTATTGTATTACACAACGCTATGTTCCTATTTGAGACGGCACTTGAGAAGGGCACAAACCACGGGAGTGCCATAAAGTGTATAATTTTTCGTTACCGATCTTTTTGGAAACTGGTATCAGAAATTTTTCCAATTTTTGGGAAATAATTGACCGAATTTTAAAGAATTGTATATAAAATAGGGGTAGAATTTCCTGGGGAGTGCCATAAAGTGTATAATTTTTCGTTACCGATCTTTTTGGAAATCGGTTACAATTCCAATTTTTTAGAAAATAATTGAGTGAATCTCAAAGAATTATATACGACGGAATTGAATTTCAGTCGATAAAAAAAGTGATATTTTTCAATTTATAGTATTTTTGTGAATTGGTGTGTATGTATGTTTGCTTAATTGAATTATATATGAAACAGGGTAGATATATGTTTAAGAAGATATCCCGCATTCATGAAAATAATAGAGAGGGTAGAATTTTCTGGGGATAGCAATGATGTGTATTATTTTTTTTGTTAGCGATTTTCTGGAAATTGGTTCCGAAATTTTTCGGGAAATATACGTAATTTTTAGGGTTCCTTAAAAAAAAAAAAAAAAAAAAAAAAAAAGTTTGACCACGAACTACTTATTCGTTAATGGACCGAATCTTAAAGAATTATATACTTATGAAACAGGGGTAGAATTTTCTGGGGATAGCAATGATGTGTATTATTTTTTTTGTTAGCGATTTTCTGGAAATTGGTTCCGAAATTTTTCGGGAAATATACATAATTTTTATAGTTTCTTTTTTCAAAAAAAAGTTTTATTTTTTACAAAAAATGTTATTTTGGGAAATCGGTTTTGGGAAACCGCGCGGTTCCAAAATTTTTTAAATGTCTGTCTGTCTGACCGCGAACTACTTATTTATTAATGTCGATGAAGAATAAATTAATATAAAAAAATAAAAATAAAAAAAATAAAAATAAAAAAATAAAAAGGGGCTTTCATACAAAATTGTCTAAAAAAAGGTCTCTTTTTTCCAAAAAAAAATTTTTTGGGGGTAAATATTATTATTCAAGGAAAAAACATCGTCTACTGTCTAATAAATTAGTCCATAGAAAGTTTTGGGAAGGGGTCGAAGCGAGGGAAAAATGTCTGCTGGGAAAGAATGTTTATTAGCATCAGGTGCGTTTAAAATTTGATGATCAATTTAATTTGTGATATTATTATTCTACTCTCACAGTTTTCAAATTAGAACAACCAAATTTGATATACTATCTCATGATACTCTAACTTAGACCGTAGAGGGTTTTGGGAAGGGCTCTGAGCCCGGGGACAAAGGGCCCTCATACAAAGTTGTTTAAAAAGTCTTTTAAAAAATAAATTTTTTGGGGGGTAAATATTACTATTTGGGGAAAAGAAGGAAGAGCTTTTGAGCCCGCGCGAAGCGTCTGCGAAAAAGCTAGTTATATATAATTTCATGTAGCGTTATATATATAAAAAGAAAAATTTCCGTACTTATATATGATATTATATATAATTATATATGACTATATACATATATAATTATACAGGCGATTAAAATATATTTAAATATATATAATGTTTCATATACAATTTGACATGATTATGAGTTCTTATAATTTATATATAAATTATATAAAGAAAGCATTTATCCATATAAATTATATATAATTATATATGACCATATATAAACACAACACATGTGCATTATATATATATTACACTTTTAAATTCGGATTATCCGATGGATGGCATCCGATAAGATTCGTTTCTCGTACTTAAAATTGGACGAACAGTGGTATAAGAATTAACGGTATCAAGAGACACGGTAGTGTCTCACGCCAAGCAGCGCCAAGTTATATAATATATGGGATAAATCATTTCACTTTTGATTCTATAGCTTTTGAAAAAATATACACTTAATTTATCAATGCTTTATTATCGAAGTTAAACAGTTCTTTTTCAATATATATTGACTATATGTATATGATCATATATGATTGTATATATTTACATATATATATATATATATATATATATATATATACACATATATATATATAATCTCATTATATATGTTCATATATGATTATATATGATTATATATAATTATATATGATCATATAGAGACAAAATTCATATATAATTGCATCATATATAATCATATATATTTACATATAATTATATATAATCTTTTTTTCCCGGGTCGATGAACCTTCCAAATCGAGATTAGAAGTCTAATATATGTATAAGAGTATAGTGTATATGACGATTCGTGCGTATGTGTGCGTGCAATGTAGGTGCTATCCTTGTCTATATCCTTGTCTATACAAGGACAGATATAGGTCGATAACATATAGAAAATGGTAATTTTGTCGGTTATACAGACGGCTCCAGTATCACCTTAAACGAGGGTGCACTTTTGCTTTCGTTTGTTGCGACTCTTATATGTATAAACGCTATACATCGGAAATTATTTTCTTTCTACGTTGATCAGAAGATCAGAAGAATAGTAAAACATGACCTTATATTCTGCGTAAAACTTTTAAGAAATAAAGAAATGTCCAATCCTTGTTCAATTATTTTGACAGTACTGGCAGGCACTTATTAATTTTGTTGAATATGAACTTATTGTTTTCAGACTACTAATATTAATCGTATATTAAGGCTGCATTCCGATATTTACTGTTTGCAGCAACTGTCAGTACTGAAACTCTATAGTATACGTGACGTAAACTATAGAAAAATATAGATTTTCAGTACTGACAGTGAGTATCGGAATGCACCTTAAATCTACATACCTACATATCAAATTTTATCATATTAATAAATCGCTTAATTTTCGAAATTAAATAATAATAATAATTTATAAAATTATAAAATTTTTGCAAGATGTTCGATATCATATCATAGAACAGTAGAAATAGTAAAAAAATTAACAATAATTTCAAATGTCTTTAAACATTTTTTATTGCTTAGTTTTGTTACCAACATAATATATCTTATTTTGCTAACCTCCTCAAGATACGCAAAATGTAAAAAAAAAAACGAATTTGCAAAATTTGTTGCCACCTTACGTAGAAAATTGCAAATATTTAGCAAACTTGGAGAAATGTTTAATCGATGGTTTTCTGCTGTTTATTAAATTTGCTAACCATCCCAGGGTCGGCAACATTGAAAATTGTTAAAAATTAACATTTGTGTTAATAAATATTCCGCAAAAATATCTAATGTTTTGCAAAAGTGTTAGAATTTTCTTAAAAATATGCGAAAAGACTTGTGAAAATTTGCGAACTCGTAAGTTGCACGCAACACGTATATATATAAATAAATGTTATTTAAATTGTTTATTCGACTGTGTTTCCGCCAAAAAAATTGCAAACGTTATAAATATCAGTAGCAAATGCTTAAAGCATTTTATGTCTCGTATTTTCAAATTTGCTAACTTTTTCGAGCCCGGCAACATTATTAAATTAACAATAAAATAATTGGGTTTTTTTGTACTGGCCAAAAACTACAAACATTTTGCAAATTCGGCATTTGGTTGGAAATGACATTCTAACAAGGAATTTGCATTTGCCAACTTTTCCGATGCACGATTGCAAAATTCATCGCTACTTTGCGTAGAAAATTGCAAACATTTAGCAAACTCGGAGAAATGTTTAATCAATGGTTTTTTGTAATTTATTAAACTTGTTAACCATTCAGGAATCTGCAATGGTGAAGATGATTAAAAATTAACATTTTTGTTAATAGATAGGGGAGACCGAGACTATCTGTCTACGGGGGCTATGTGTCCACAGTATTGCAATCTCAAGTTTTAAGAGACATATGTCTCTACCATTGTAACAAGTAGTTGAAAAATGCCCTACATAAGAGATTTAAATGTTGTTTGTCTTCTTGCGATGTCTCTCGCAGACGCTATATACGTTAAAAAAAAAGCAAAAACAATTATTCACATTTTTCGACGGTCGAAAAATTTGCTGCGCGACAGTTAACTCAAATTAAACCCAGGTAGCACATACACATTTCAGAAATGTTTTATAAGCGTTTTTCCGAAACGTTTTATAACCGATTTCTAGAAACGTTTCTTATGAGTAAAAATGCCCATTCGAAAAACGTTTGATGGAACGTTTCTTTTCCGATAAAATAACGTTTAAAAAACTATTATAGAAACGTTTTGTTTTAATGATAAAGACATTTTAGATAAAGACATTTAAAATTTCTACTTTTCACGTCTTTTGAACGTGTTTATGACGTCTTTGAGACATGCGTGAGAATGTTCTAGAAGCTTTATGCATATACCATCTATGACGTCTATTCTTTTTCGAAGAAATTCCTGAACTGGTGCACATTCGTGCAATAAGTTAAAGTGAAACAAAATATACTTGTCTCACTCTAACTTAATTGCATTACTATTGTGCACCAGTTCAGGAAGTTCTTCAAAACGGAACACACGTATAAATGTTTTTTCAATGGCCACGTTCAGCAGAACGTTTATTTTACAACTGTTGGAAGTTTTCTAAGCTCAGATTTGTCCGATGACAAATAGATTAAGACCGGTAGGACAAAATTAATTTAAGTAAATGAGTGGATATATGTGCATGGATAAAATGATTTATTTTGTGCAATAATTAGGAATGTTCAGTGTAAAACTCGGGGCAGATGGCGCCATGGCGTCCTGTCCTGTCATGGCGGCGTCACCAACACTAACTCAATATACATGTATGTGTTGGTGTATCTGTGAGCACATCCGTGAGATATAAGGTCTGTTTTTTGTTGCTGCACTGCTGAACTAGTGCACTCTAGTGCACTTTAGTGCACTAGTTCAGCAGTGCAGCAACAGAAAACAGACCTTATATCTCACGGATGTGCTCACAGATACACCAACACATACATGTATATTGAGTTAGTGTTGGTGACGCCGCCATGACAGGACAGGACGCCATGGCGCCATCTGCCCCGAGTTTTACACTGAACATTCCTAATTAGTGCAATATAAATTTAAATGTTTCAAAAAAGGCTATTAAAGTTATTATATATATAGATAAAGCAAATTATAATTTTGAAAGGAAAAATTTAACAAATAGGTATTTTTGTTAACTGTAGAAACGTAAAAAATACGTATCTTAAATCATGGTTTCAAAAACATTTTTGTTCAAACGTTTCTTAATGGTTCTTTACGGTTATGAAACTATGTTTACGTTTAAAACATAGAGGAAGTAACCCCTTTATTATTTTAACAATTTTTATATAAAAATTTCAGTAAACTTGGTTGTTTCTTTTTTTAACAAAAATCGGTAATCCCTTTATTATTAACAATTTTTAATAATTATATTATATTCTTCAGTCTTTTCTACCCCTATTTCATATATAATTTTTTAAAATTTGGTTGATTAGTTCTTGAGTTATAGAAATTTCAGTAAACTTGGTTGTTTTTTTTAACAAAAATTGGTAACCCCTTTATTATTAACAATTTTTAATAATTCTATTATATTCTTCAGTCTTTTCTACCCCTATTTCATATATATCTGGTTAAGATTTGGTTGATTAGTTCTGGAGTTATAGAAATTTCGGTAAATTTGGCACAGACATACACACACACATACATACATACCGACATTTTTTTTTAGGCGATATTTCGACGTTTTACAACAATATGAACATATTGGCAGAAAAAACTAAAAAACCAATCTTTTCTTTGGTTTCTTCTACCCCTATTTCATATATAATTTTTTTTAATTTGGTTGACTAGATCCAACTTTATACGCAATCAAAGGTTCATATACGAATTTACGAAAACAAAGCTTCCTCCATGAGGAAGCAATATGTGAAACTAATATGTGCTACCTGGGAAGTAAGCAGTGCATAATCCCAGTAAGCAAAAAATCATTATTACAATGTTATTGCAACGATATTCTAGAACTTGTAATGTTGTTACATATGTAGTTCTTAATGTTGTATAGAACATTATTATGAACATACTTTGACCACGATTCCGAAATTTCAGTAATGTTGAAATGGGAGTGCCATAACGTTGCAAATAACATTGCGCTAAGGTTTTTCTATCATTCCTGTAATGTTTTTGAGATAAAAATTTAAACGTACTATCAACTTTATTACAATATTATATTAAGATTACCGTAATATTAATTCTAACATTTATTTAAAGTTCTTATTGATGTTTTATTTCTATTACAGGCAACATGTTTTCAATAAATATGCAATAGTAATAAAATATCTCAATATTTATTGTCTAATTAATATTTAGATTGCTTTTATAGACCAGGCTTGGACAACTTTGAGCTCCAGAACCACGACACTTCTTTTCTATCCACGGAAAGTAGGGGAGTGTCGTGGCTCCGGAGCTCGAAGTTGCCCAGGCCTGTTATATACTAATCTGCATTGGGGAATAATTCACTAATTATCATAAAAAAAATTTTATTTATATAAAAATAATATATACCATATATTACAGTTTTCAGTTTATCACAATAATATCTTTAGTGAAGAACACTGATCCTAGCGGAAGGTTTTGGGATAAAACTTATCTTTCAAATAAAAAAAATCAGATTTTTGTCTCAAATCCAGGAAAAAATGCATTTTAAGGCAAGATCAGATGTGGTCTCACATCTCGTCGTTAATCCTTGAATAAAAACTAAACGTGATACTGAGAAAAAATGTCAAGCCAAATAATTTTATCAAAATCTTCCTTTTTTATTTGAAATGTGTCCCCTCGAATGAGGGTGTTAGTGCCTTCGACCTTATCCTTTTAGATCATATAGCACAAATCACTATTTCTAATGTATAAAAACTTTCTTTTTACTATCGCCTAGACCTATGTATTTTTCTTTCATTCTACAAACTTTCTAAAACGGATTATTAAACCACATACAGGTCTTTTAATCCTTAAACTTTTGGATTCTTAAACCACGAATCCTTAAACCATTTACTTCCTCTTAATCAACCCCTTACAGGGAAACAAGTTAAACGAGGACTGTATATGCGGGATGCAGACTGAGTCGAGATCAAACCTAAGACCCTTTTGTTACTATAATAATAAAGTAAGATAATATATTTATCACTTCCTGAAAAATAAAAGTAAAATTAAATTAGTGAAAAAGTTACTTATAAATTATAACGCGGCAAACTATAATGATTTTATTTTACGGAGAGTATATACCGAAATACATTACATTACCTTTTTAATGTTTTTTTCTTTCCTTACGGACGTTTGCGAATCTGAACCACTCCATTACACAGTGTTCAAAATCTTTTTTTGTATTCCGAGGAAATATTGCTCTAAAAGCTTCTGGAATAAGAAAAATTCAATACAGTTTATTGTTAGATGAAAGAAATAAATAATATTAATTTAACGGCATTTAAAACTTATGATAATTATTGAAATAACACAAAAGTTTCCGGAATAGTTAGACTTAGATAGATAGATTTATTTAATTTCAGCTACAGAAAGCCAAGAAATGGACTTGGTTTACAATATACCTTAAACACACTCATACCAACTTTTTTTATCTTAACGCGTGCAACTGTTAATTCATTATTCCATACTTTCTTTAAAAAAAAACCATCCCTTAAACCCTAAACGACTAAACCCATTATTTGCACGTTAAACTCACAAAACTCATAATTGAACCTAGTCCGCTTCAGCAGTAGGCCAAGAAACGGACATTATTCACCTATACACACACACACACATACCTTCATACAACAACGCGCAACAAGATATTCCTTGCATCCTAAAACTTATAAAACTCGAATTCTAAATCAATGCATTCTCTCTATAAACCTTATACTTCAGAACCTATCGTATACCTTAAACTCATATCTTCCATAACTTCTGCGTGCGAAACTCAAAGCCTAATCTTAAAACTACAAAACATAATTCTCTCTCTTTTTCTTTATCCTTACCTCTACCTTAATTACATATAATAAACTCGACTAATAACAAAACTCCTGCTTCCTAACTAAAACTTTCCTATGTCCCCAGCCCTACCGAACTCATCACACCTCCCTGTATGCCCCTCCCTTCTCTTCTTTTCTTTTCTCTTCCAATATAACTTCTGTACCCTCGGATCGCTCCATTCCTCTTCCTTATTTGCCCAATTCCTCGGCACTGCTCCTCTCCACTCTTACTAAATTGTCTCCCAGCTCTTCTTCTCTCGTTCCCTCCGAAGCAACATTTATTTCCTCCGCGCGCGCGCGCGCGCGCGTGTTCTCTGGTTATCTTCCCGTACCTCCTATCTGCCGTTGCATAACTAATATACCTGGATTCGCCTCCGTGCCATCCAAAGATTCTAATATTTCCAGAAAACTGCTGCGTCCTTTCTTAAACTGTAACGTTCATACCTCTTATTTTTCCTCCTTCCACATTTCCTTCCTCATCTTCCTCTCCTCTTCTCACCACGCCTTGTGTCCTCGTTCCTCAGTTACTTATCTTCTTTTACTACCGTTTCCTGGAACACCTCTGGACCCGCCAATCCTTGTGTTCTAGCTTTATTTCACCTTCCTTCTTTTCATTTCCATGAACTCCGGGAACTCTAGAGCTTTTACATCTACTTTTTCTTCTTTCTTCTTCGATAATCCTCTTCACATTTAATCCTCCCTTGTTTCGTATAACCTCTTCTATAACAGCGCTTCTTTCACCTACCTCTTGTCCTCTCCTCTGTTTTCTTCCCTTTTCCTTTTCTTCCTCTTCTTATTCTTGATCCTATATTTCCAATCTAAAATTTACCTGTGTTCTGAGTTCAACCTGTCATCCCTTTAACTATCTTCTTAACCTATGCTTAATTTACGACCGAAGGTTCCTTAGCTAATCACTTATCATACAATCTTTTTTACAATCATCGATCGAAACCTTCCCTACTTTACCTACATTACCATTACCGCCTTTCCCGCCTAACTGACTCGTCACCATAACCTCATCCTACCACGTTCTCTAAACACTTCTATACTACTTTTCTCTACTTGCATCCTACTATCTCCCTTCATTCTCATCGCATCCCCTACTTACACCCTATCTTTCCATTATCCCTACTTGCCACATACCGATTTTTAAACCCAGAAACAAAGCTAAAATCGCACAACGCACTTTCACCGCTACCATTCACACACGCGCCATCTAACCAAGTCCTCAGTTTCCGGAATAGTTTACATATATACTAAATCGATCAAAAGTATTAGTTTATGGATAGGGGAGACCGGGGCTAAACAGTCCGTTTTTTTTCGGTGCCGATTTTTAACAACAAAATAAATAATTGTAGTTAAATGTGGTATACCACTGTAAAGAGTGAACCTTTAGCTACAAAATTTATATAGGAAATTTTTGTCTACGTCGCTTTGTTTAACCGGTATAGAGCAAAAACGACAACGGTGGAAAAATTGAAATCTCAAAAATGCCGGGGTATAACAGTCTGCACTGCATTTTCAATACATATACGTACATCTAATTTTAAAAAATAATAGGATACATGCAATAATTGTTTTTTAAGAGAAAAATATAAAAATTTATTTAAAATTTTTATGCAAAACATTATTAAAAAATAGTTACGAGGGTTCCTCTTTCCGCAGAAGTCACTCGCCCGACTTGTTTCACTCTTCGACGTCCGATGACTCTATTCGGTGTCTGAACGGTTGTAATTCCCGTCTTATTCACATTCCATATGCAGTGAGCCCGAAAATGCCTTGGAAATGCACCCGGACTGCTTACTGACCGATTAGCCCCAAACACAAGTTTCAGGTTTGATCGCCCACGAAATATTAGACATCAACGATAATGAAAAAACTACACTGGATTCGTGTTCAGCATGCATTACTCTTTAAAATCACGCACCTCGAGATTTGGAGAGCAAATATTATTGCAGATATTACAAAATTTCCACGCGCAGAAAATGTAACTTTCACCTTTCGAAAACACGTTTGCCCTCCTAAAAATCATAACACGGCAGGTAACCTGCCAAAACTCCGTTGGTCACATGGGTACTATAAGCAGCGTTTACAATGTTAATAGCGAGTTCGCACAATATACAGGTTCCGAGATATTTGATTAGACGTATTTACCCCGTAGACGTTTTAGCCCCGGTCTCCCCTATATATTTTTCTTTATTTCGTAAGAATTTTTAACGTGTATGTGTGTCCTGCTTTTTAACGATGATTGCCACAAAAAAATAGGAGACAATTTTAATAAATTCTGAGACATAAAACATAGCATTTAATACTGCAAGTAATATATAGATCTCTTAAAAAATTACTTACTTTTAATGCTCAGAATTGTGTGCGTATCTCCAATTTTATAATTATTTTTTTGGCCAGTCTATGAACACATGGCGGCTAAGTCATCAGAAAATGTAGCACTCAAACGTCTTCTAATAAAATCCTTTTCATGTTTCCCTCCAATTAACATAACCTTGTTCACCTGAAAAAATACTTGTAATTCTATATAATGCAGTTTATTATTATAAATTGCAAGGAAAATAATTCAGAAGACTTTTAAAATATAATAACACATATTATAGGATATTATAGAACATATTAAAGGACATATATTATAGATATAAGTTTGTAAGATTAAGAGTCAGAGTAACCATTTTTGGTTTTAGACGCATTGGGTGCTCCTCCTCAAGATTCTATTTGATCGTTTTATACATAAAACATACAGGTGAATACATTATAGAGATTAATACAAATACATTTTGATTTTTGAAGGACATACCATATTTGAAAATTTTACCGACAAAATTCTACCTTCTTTTAGAAAGTTTACATATATCGTATTGGTTGCATAGAATTATAAATACTTTTACATAATAAAAATAGATGTAAATCAATTAGAGCATTTGCTCAATATATCACAAAAATGATTAAAAAATTTCAAAGTAAAGATCTCGAGCTGTCAGTGTAAATATTTATCTGTTACAAAAATTGTACAACTTTTATATATTATCAGTATGTTTGCTCCGTTAAAGAAAATTGTAAAAAAATATTACTGTACCATTTCAATTAAATTTAAAAGCTTAAAAATATATGAAAAGTTTGCAAAAAGATTTTTATATATAAATACTTAAGCTTTCTGCTAAATATGGTAAAACAAAGCAACACACATTTATATATAGAAGATCTATATGCATAAAAGACTTGAACAATGTAGTGTAAATGCGTTAGTACTTATTTGATATGACGTTTGGATGATTTTGTCTGTATGTTACTGACACTTTTAGAGTTTTTCATCTTTTTTTTCATCTAATAAATTGTCATAAACAAAAAATATATGCATATGTTACGCCACAATCAAAATAACTATAAACATAGTAGATAGGTACAGATAATGCGCAATTACTATCTTTGCTATAGGCACTACATTGAAAATAATACCAAAAAATCGGTAAAATTACAAGTCCTGGTGATCTCTTTGTCGACTCTAAATTGCAAATATTATATTTACCACTCTTGGAGAGAAAGGGAGAAAGAGGGAGAGAAAAGGGAGGGAGAGAGAGAGGGAGGGAGAGGAGATATCTCTTACAGTCTTTTCTCTTAATTCTTAAATTTTCAAAGTCTGATTTTATTGTGTAAATTTATATCTACTACGATTATGTAACTACTAACCGGAAATGTTATTTGTAAATGTTTATAGAATTATAATTATAATTGTGATAAGCAGCTTTACTTACAACTTGCATGAATTGCATCAAGAATATGTTCGATCCTTAATACTTTGGTATATTTCTTTTCTTCTGCAAATCTCTCTCTTATATAGGTCGAAAAATAGATCTTGAATCACCAGCTACCTATTTACAGCACATATAGATAATTGAGTTCTTATCATTAATATGCAAGTTTTAGAATATAATAATTACTTACCCATATAAAAATGTTGTATACAATTAAAAGCGCTCGACAGCACAAGCACAAACGTACGTATATATGACACATTCACGCATCATACGTATGTAAGATAATGCGACTACAGTCTCCAGAACTATTACTGCTTCCGATTGGCTGTCGCGACAAGCGTGCGTCTGCTCATGATCTCGACGCGCTCAAACAGCTGAAAATAATCGGCAGTAAATTGCAAGAAAATAGCAAATAATTCCACTATAGCTTCTACTGATACCCAAAGAACGTTATTTGTAGTTAACATAAATTATAGGTTATAAATCATCATATCAGCTACTATTCATAGCACGTTTGGTTAATTGAGTTCTTATTATTAATATACAACTTTTAGAATATATAATAGTTACTTACTTATATATAAATATACTGTAAATAAAGAGCACTCCGCACTGCTCGATCCACACACGTGTATATACGCACTCACGCATCGTACGTAGGATAATGTACATCATGGCTGTCGCGATGAGCGTTGCGCACAATATAAAACAATATCATTCTAACAACAGAAAATTAATATACTACCAACGTTATTTCCAAGTCCAAATTACAAGGAATTTTGGACTGTTGCATTGATCTCAAATAAATGTCAGAGTAACATTTGAAACATATTTTCTGTAACGTTTTTAAAATATTTTAACAACATTCAGAAAAATTATATTACGAAATAATATTTTTCAAATATGTGTATAATATTATTAAAAAACGTTTAAAAAATACACATAAAGTCAATATTTCTAAACGTTAATTTAATGTTTCTTGCTTACTGGGATATTATCAATTAATATATAGTTACCAGGTGTGAGAAGCGTCAAATCTTAATTCCGCATAATCTGAAATTGGCAACATGTTAAAGACTGAAAAACGTGGTCGGGGCTATCTATCCTATTTTTGATGGGGCAATGTGTCCACACTTTAATGATGGATTGTTTTTTTTTATAAATAGATAATGGTGCTTAAGGGGAGAAAACTAAGTAGAAGCACGAAAATAAGCGATTTTTGAACAATTTTTTTAGAGGTGATAAAATAATCGCATCAATTTCAACTTTTGGCATACTTTAATTATAGGTGTCAAGCACTGAATAAAATTTTTTTTTTACAAAAGAAAATGGCGGCGTTACAGGCTTCACAATTTGGCGTCTTTTGCGCGAGATGGAAAAAGGCTGCCATCGTCACGTTTTTTGTAGCGGTCTGAAACAAAAAACCAAAAAATCTTTCGATTACTTATGAGTTTTGGCGAAGGATATACCTATAAGATTATAAAAAAGTGCAAAATTAAAAATTTGGTAGGCATTTTAATCAAAAATTCAAATTTTCGACTATTTTTTCGACACTTTTTACCCCAAAAAAGTAATTTATTTACGCGATATCCTTACAACTTTAGGTATATCCTTTCGATAATATTATAGACTAAAACCTCCCCAAATTTCAGCCCGATCGATCAACAACTTTTTGAGCTACAGTGGCAGCAGTTTTTGAAAATGCAGTTTCGAGATAATCGCGTTTAAAGTTTTAATACGATAAAACTATTAGTTTTAGTGACTTACCGCTCAATCAGCAATTCCAGGCCCATACAAATTACAATAGTCCTTCAGCTTCCTCGAAAAGTTGATTATTTTCCAGTTGGAGTTGTTTTCGGGCTGTACGAGCTTCTTTTGTCTCGGAAAGGCTCATTCTGTTCTGCCTCGTTATCCGCGCCTCATCGGTTTTTTCGGCGAAAGCTTTGGATTGGGTGCCAACAATGATTCCCAGTGTGTTCATTATTCGCAGGATGGAAGTATAGCCTTCATTAAACACTCCGGCAGTAATGTAGGCTGAGATCTCGATAATTTTCACTCCAGAATGAACGTGTTTTGGAGCTAATCGCCAAATTGTGGAGTTGAAACTTTCATTCGCATTTTCTACAAAGGTGTTGAGAAAGAATGATTGCTCCGCCCAGAGTTGCCAAATTTATTTCGTCACTTGACAACGCTGCCTCTGCCGGCTCTGTCCCAAGCGCTTCAGGTACGCTCCCGGCGTTCCAGGTGCGTCTCGACAATGGGCGATAGCTCCGTAAATATTTCGAATTTCGACTTCTCCTTTTGCCAGAATACTCTCAAGATGTTATACTTTCGAAATATTAAATTAAAAAAATTTCGATTTTTTGACCATTTTACTTAGTTATCTCCCCTTAACAAAAAAAAGACTTTCCTTAAGACGGATAAGGTAGACATATCCAATAAAATTATACTTAGAGCGATTAAAAGAATAAAAATCGAGCGAGAATCTTTTCGCAAATACCTACAGCGTTAGACTTTGGAATAAATGTTCGGGCTCTCACTCGCTACTGTAAAAAAGTGACCTACGAGCAGCTACTTGATCCTGCGATTCAAGAATCGTCACCAAATTTTTATTTTAAAAATACACGTCAAGTTAAATATATGAGTTTGTCTTAAATTACTGAATATTTTCTAATGCTGCCGAGAATAAAGTAAAGGGCCTAAATACAAAAAAAAGATTGAAGAATTGAAGGGATAAAAGAAATTTATCACATCGATTTTGCAACGGACTCAAAATCAGTTTGATGCCACCATGCATAAAGAAAAGTCAGCTCTACGCAGGAATTCTGTCAAAAAATCTACACAAAATGCCTACTACTGCTCTGACTCCAACGACTAGGCAGTTTTTTCAATATTATATATTAGTAATAAATATTATAAATAAGTATAAAAACTAATATAAATAATGTTTTTTATTATGTGGATAGATAGCTCCTTGAATGTGGACAGATAGCCCCGCATATAGGGCTATCCTTGTTAGAATGTCATTTCCAACCAAATGCCGAATTTGCAAAATGTTTGTAGTTTTTGGTCAGTACAAAAAAAACCTAATTATTTTATTGTTAATTTAATAATGTTGCCGGGCTCGAAGAAGTTAGCAAATTTAAAAATACGAGACATAAAATGCTTTAAGCATTTGCTATACTGATATTCATAACGTTTGCAATTTTTTGGCGGAAATACAGTC
This sequence comes from Temnothorax nylanderi, assembly GCF_030848795.1. Taxonomy (NCBI): domain Eukaryota; kingdom Metazoa; phylum Arthropoda; class Insecta; order Hymenoptera; family Formicidae; genus Temnothorax; species Temnothorax nylanderi. The sequence continues at coordinate 19,349 of NW_027250213.1, read as the reverse complement.
AAATAAACAATTTAAATAACGTTTATTTATATATATATACGTGTTGCGTGCAACTTATGAGTTCGCAAATTTTCACAAGTCTTTTCGCATATTTTTAAGAAAATTCTAACACTTTTGCAAAACATTAGATATTTTTGCGGAATATTTATTAACAAAAATGTTAATTTTTAACAATTTTCAATGTTGCCGACCCTGGAAAGGTTACCAAATTTAATAAACAGCAGAAAACCATCGATTAAACATTTCCCCAAGTTTGCTAAATATTTACAATTTTCTACGTAAAGTGGCAACGAATTTTGCAATCGTTTTCTTAAACATTTTGCGGACCTCGAGGAGGTTAGTAAAATGAGATAGGGGGAGTCCGGGAGAGTTAAACCACGTTTTACTTAAAGGTCCATAAAATTTAGTGTAATTAATCTATAGATTTTTTTTATGTCAAAGTAAAGCTTTATTATATGGCTACAATTTATGGATTTAATAATTTCAATACGTTTATAAACGTAAATGTTATATTAAATTAAAAAAAAAAACGAGATTTGGTTCATCTCTCCCCAAAGGTTGGGAGACATGACCCACCGTGTAGGGAGATTTGACCATATCCTATAAACTTATGGAAAAAAATAATAAAAACATATTTAGACTTTAGTTTATTAAGAACTTACAAATTTTGACTTAAAATCACATTTCTAATGTTTTCATTGAGCTTTTTGAACAAAGAGCTCAATCCGAGTATGTTAAAACACGTTTGTCTCACTCACAGTCGAAACGCACTACCAAGCGTCATGTTGTCACGTGACATAGTAGTGGCGGATGACACGTATGTCGCGGCTTGCCAACGGCGCTCTTGGCGCAAAATTTGAACGAGATATTTGAAGTGGTTCAATTCTCCTCTATGGTCAAGTCTCCCGGACTCCCCCTATATTATGTTGGTAACAAAACTAAGCAATAAAAAATGTTTAAAGACATTTGAAATTATTGTTAATTTTTGGAATTAATGTTTTTACTGGTCTATCACGAGATGTTAATGCATATTGTATGCGATGCAATTATCATCGAAAAATTGCAGGAAACGTATTTATTTAACAAGCTCGTAAATGTAATTACTTATTGCGCATTAAGTTTAATTACTAATTTCACATGAGAATACATGTAGTACCTATACGCACAAATTTAAATTTACTGAATAGGGTTGTGTGGGGTGATGTGCAACATGGGGTGATGTGCAACGTTTCCGATTCCTGGTCTGCATGTCGACATTTGACAGAACCGCATACTGCCATCTGTTTGTGTTGACAGTACCTTGTTTTAGATAAATAACTCGCGAGATAGCACGCACCCTGGTTTGCTGTACGAAAAGCGAGTTAAATTTCTCGAGCTGAATGTAATTTTTGCTTTTCACATTCATAGTGATTTCGTGAATTGGTTTTAGTCATCTTATAGGTAAATATTTTTATATTGTTAGTTTTTCAAGTACTTTTGATAATCCAAAGCGATTTTGTGATTTTCTTACATTGTGTTGGTGTCACGCCAGTCCGCGCAAAATAGCGTGTTTGGGGTGATGTGCAACATGATGTGAAATGTGTCGACATGCAAGGTCGCAACTATTTTACTTGTGACAACTGCGATTCAGATGATGAAAAATAAAGTTTTTTGCGTTTTTCCTTTCATTATATTAATTTTTAAGCGATAAATAAATAAGAAATCAAATAAAAAATGATTTTTTTTTTTCAGGTTGATTACAACACAGTGAAATTTTTTGTTCACCAGATTTCGATTAATTTGTATTTAAGAAGCCCAAATTTAACATTTAAGTCGATTTATGTCGATATTCATGCATTTTTTACCTTAATTTTACCTGTGTTGCACATCACCCCAAGAAAATTTGAAAATGCTAAAACAGACGTTTTTGAAAACTCGAAAAATTTTTAGGAAAAATTTAAAATTTTGAAAATCTAATCACGCAGAATTTTAGTATTTTCCTTCCTCTACATTATACAGCCATGATATATTCAAGAATTTGATTTTTGGATATGTTTTCCGAGCAACGCGTGAAAGTGTTGCACATCACCCCACATAACCCTACTTAATGATTTTCATTCTACTTTCAAAAAGCAGAAAAATAACAGAAATTCGGACCACGATGTAACACGAGTTATAATACATAAAACATCTCAAATATAAGTTTTGTAAGTTAAATGTATGATCTTAATCATTGTACTAATTTGTCGAATTAACGTAAAATAGCGACACGAGACGACACTAGTTGAAGTACGAAATACATCTCAAATACTGACAATAATATGGATGGAAATTAACGGGGAATACTGACTTGCTGTAACACTGAAGATGATCCAATGTTAGGATCGAAACATTTGGAATGTAATATAAGACAATTATGAAATAGAGATAAGCAAGAAAATCTTGCGTTGGCTCTCAGAGCTCCTTATTTGTTATTAGAAAAATATCAGTTTTATAAGTACGATGTTTGTACATATAAGGTGATGCTGGAGCCGTCTGTATATATAACCGACAAAATTACCATTTTCTATGTTATCGACTATATCTGTCCTTGTGTAGACAAAGATCTATGCCCGTTCTAGACTGGAGGATGATCCTACTCTCGGCTCATCCTCCTTTCTATAGTGTACGTGACATAAACTATACATAAACTATAGATTTTTACCCGTCTACACTAGAGCCGAGAGTAGGATCATCCTCCAGTCTAGAACGGGCAATAGACAAGGATAGCACGCTACATTGCACGCACACATACGCACGATACACATCGATATCATACTTTTATATTACGCTTCCAAATCTTGATTTGGGGGGTTTATCGATGTTTTTATTGTTGTGCAATTCAGGGGAACTTGTTTTCGCGTTCGTACCAATGGTTATATCTCTTATATGAAATACATTTTGTGACGAGCTGACAGCTCGCCGCAACTCGAGACACCATATTGGGATAAAAGTAGGATAAGGAAATCTGTACTTTCGTAATTTTTTTCTCGTTTTCTATATAAAATCGGAGTTCCCCTGAATCATTAATGTATGTACTGCAATTCTGGAGAAGGAATTTTAATTCTGTCAAATTAATACGACGCTACGTGCCGACAAAAAATGCCGGTAAAACAGACGGCTCCAGCATCACCTTAAAAGATTTATGTGAAAACGATAATGTCGGTAAATCATACGGCTGCAGGATCCCCTTAAGGGGATCCTGCAGTGACAAGCGAACTTCCTCGATGTCGATAATGTCAACCTTTCTAATTTTGTTTTCCCTATATCTGTCTTTGTCTAACGAAATGACATCTGTCCTTTTTTCGATTGCTCGCCATCTCTCGCAAGATCCGGCAACTACTGTTGCTGCTCTTCTTGTCATTCTGCATCCGTATTTGCATTACTAAAATAATTTTTCGATGGATCTTTTTTTGTACGCATTGAATCTTACTTCTACTTGTACGATATTATTCCTACATGTTTTCCCAAGGGCAGATGATAAACATTATGTATGTATAAACTGCAGAATTTTTGTTTTAAGCAAATATTGTCGTCAGGTGACAGCTGCGTATGTGCCCAAATAAGTAATATTTTTAATTTTTTGGTGTTTTTGATATAAAATCGCGTTTGTTACCCTAGATTTTTGTGCGGACTTTAATTCTGTAAAAGATTTTTGCAATTCTATAAAGCCAATTAAAAGATTCATCGAAAAACGATAATGTCGGTAAATCATACGGCTGCAGGATCCCCTTAAGGCAAGGATAATATCCTACTTCACAGGGACAGCGTTTCGTGTCCGATAAGCAATAACTTCATACAGATATCGTGTGAAAACGGTTATGCTTGTAACGCAAAGAGTTCATGCCACCACAGGGAGAGAAAAATCTTACCTCTGTGGGGTATGAGCGCCTCCCATGCATAAAAAGCATGTAGCGCTGCCTTGCATCAAACGCATGAATTTGTCCGTTTAAGGCAAGGATAATATCCTACTTCACAGGGACAGGCGTTTCGTGTCCGAAAAGCAACAACTTCATACAGATATCGGCTAGGTTTACACCCTGAATTTAGGCCGCGGCCTATACCTCAAATTCGACCTAAATTATTTAGGCCGCCTGCTGTAAACATTTGATAGGCGGCCGAAACTAGCTTCAGGTCAGACTTTAGGTTGAATTTGAGGTATAGGCCGCGGCCTAAATGTCCCGGTGTACCCGTGCCCATCGTGTGAACACGGTTATGCTTGTAACGCAAAGAGTTCATGCCACCAGGAGGTGATACTCTTACGTTTAAAAAACAATATAGTGATTCGAATAAGGTGGGTTACAGAATTACATAACTTAAGAAGTAAAAAAGGAATAAACTTCTGCATCATAGTTAGTAAAATTACCATAATTATTTATTATATTTGTCTAATATTTTTTATAATCACATATCTTATAATAATATTTAAAAATAAAAATACTTATAATTTTGTAGCTAATTATGATGCATAAGTTTATTATTTTCTTATTTTTAAATTATGTGTCTCCGTAACCTAAGAGTCTATTAAACAAACATAATAGTCATTCGAATAAGGCTGATAGGTTACGGAGTCACATAATTTAAAAATAAGCAAATAATAAACTCATATATCATAGTTACTTGTAAATTAGTAATAAAGATGTTTTTTATGGTGGTTGCAATCCCTGATGAAAAGATGAACTGATAAGATCTATCTTATAAAACCTCATATAAAACCTCAATTAGCAAAAACACGCATTACAGAAACCTTACAGAATTTATTTTATTATATGAGGTTTTGTAAAATCTTAACAACAGGGAGAGTTATACAAAGAAAATATACTTGGAAGTGATACATTTTTATAAAATATCTGATATAAATGTTTATATGATGGTTTAATATCATTATTATATAAATAAATATTATAATAAAATCAGTACTGTATTATAGAGTAAAGATTTCTGAGATTAAATTATTAATACTAGATTTCACTTACTGTAAGATACATTTCAAAATTCTGAGTTTTAAATTGATATATAATTTAGTACATTATCAATTTTATTATATTATACTTTTATACAATATCATAGAAGGTATAATGGATTTATTTGACAGACATATATAGTTTTGGAAAAATATATCAATACATTTAAATATTGTGTTATATGAATATGTTGTATTGATAATATAGGATTTATGAATGATCAATGCGAAATGAGTGAGAGTGGTGAAAATTTCACTGAAAATATAGTTAACTTAAGAGTTCAGCATGCACCCTTACGTCAGTCGGCACCAAATGGTTTGCTAAACTAAAATTACTATTTCTAATGATAAAGTAATTTTTTTTGAAACATACAAAAGATCAAGTACATCTTTCAATGTTAATATAATTAAAAATTTAATATTCTTTTTTATTTAATAATAAAATAATAATAATAATAATGAAATAATAGGGACTTCCGGTTCCGGTGTGTCGATGGCAACAGGTGTGCATGTGATAGAGAGAAAGATCGAGGCAAAAATACGTGTTGGAGAGAGCTAGAGAGGTCGAGAACAGCGGAACAGGGAGGCGTGGAGGTGAGAGAAGGCGAAAGGAGGCGAAAGGGTTGAGAAGAAGCGGAGGCAGTAAAAAGGAGAAGAGGTAAGGAAAGTGACGGGTGAGTGGTGACCGCGTGGCATAGACTAGAGATATTATAGAGGGGCGATAGACAGGAAGGCGGTATCGCGCAAGCGGGCATAGGCTAGTTAGGATATAGAGGGGATAACTACTATAAGTGCTTTCAGCCATAGAATAGATAACGAGTAGGAGGAATAGGCAAAGATAGAGGCGGCGGATGGAGGCAGAGAAGGAAATAGGATTAGAAAGTGAACAACAGGGAAACAAAGGAAAGAGGAGGGAAGGCGAAGGAGAGAAGAAAGCGAGAGGCAGGCCTACAAAGGCGGAGGAGCTTGCCAAACAAAGAGGAAGATCGGACAGCCTAGGATCGGTCAAAGATCTCATCCTGAAAAGAAAAAGAAAAGAGTTAGAGGAAGAAGCGGCGAAAGCAGCAGAGATAGATATTCTTGAAAAATTTAACGAAGAAAGAAGGGTCAACAGATCACCGCCAGCTAAGATCAAGAAAGAAAAAGAGGGTAAAGGAAACATGGCGGCAGAAGATCTGTTAAAAGAGATATTAAGGAAAATGGAGGAACAAGAGAAGGAAAGGAAAAAAGATAAAGAAGAAATAAAAAACGATATTAAGGGATTAATGGAGGAATTGAAGAGGAGGGAGGAAATATGGGAAAAGCAGAGGAAGGCGCTAGAAGAAAAGGTAAAGATGATGGAGGAGAAAATCAAAAAGCTAGAGGTGAAGGGCGCAGAGGAGAATGAAGGTAGGGAGTTGATAGGGAAAATGAAGGAGATAGAAAGAAGTATGGAGATGACGGAAAGAAGGAGGAAAAACAACATAATCGTGAAGGAGGAGAAGGTAGGAAACGACAAGGAGAGGAAAGAGAAATTTGAAAAGTTGATGGAAGAACTAGACAATATAAAAGGGAGCATTGAAGAAATACAAGAAATAGGATACGGAGACAATAAAATGAGATAGTTGAGATGCAAAAACTGGGAAGCAAAAAGAGACATCATGAAGAAAAAGAAGGAACTAGGAAGGAAATATGGAAGCTTTCTGGATGATGATCTCACCAAAGAGGAAAGACAGATACAAATAGAGATAAGAAAGATAGCAAGGGAGAAGAGAGAGAAAGGAAAAAGAGTTGCAATTGGCTATCAAAAGATATGGGAAGACAACAAGGAATGGAGATGGAACGAGAGCAAAGGAAGATTAGAGGAGAGGGAGGACTTTCGTAGGGCATAAAAAAGAGAATGAGGACAAAGAATGCGGGGAGGAAAAAGAAAGTATAAGGGAGGAGGGAGAGAAAGCCTCAGGAGGAGACTATGGAGAGGAGGAGGACGAAGACATAGAGGGAGAGGAAGGAGAAAGCAGGAGGAGGGAGGAGACTAAGGTGGTCTTCTGGAACGTAGCGGGTACAACAAATAAAGATAGGGACTTTTGGGATGGGATAAAGGAGTGGGATGTGATTGTTATGATGGAGACATGGATGGATGAGAAAGGATGGGAGAAGATGAAAGAAAAGTTACCAAAAGAATTTAGATGGAGAGTACAGTTAGCGAACAGGAGAAATAGGAAAGGTAGAGCGTGCGGGGGCATGTTAGTAGGAATAAGAAGAGAGTTAGAAGAGATAAAGGAGGGAAGAGGGAGGGAAGAGGAAGAAGGTAAAATCGAAGTTAAGATAAGAATAGGAGAAGAAATCTGGAGAATAATAGGAATATATGTAAACAAAGACATTGATAAGAAGTTAGATGGCTTGAAGGATTGCACAGAGGAGGGAGAAATAGGAGTAAGGACCATAATAGGTGATGACTTCAATGCGAGAACGGGAGAGGAGGGAGGATGGGAGGAGGAAGTTGAGGGAAAAGGGAAAGAAAGAGGGAGAAGATCCAAAGACAAGAAGGTGAACAAGGATGGCAGGACACTACTAGAATTTATCGAGGAAAGAGGATGGATAATCTTAAATGGTGGTACGAAGGGAGACGAAGAAGGAGAATACACATACACAGGAGGAAAAAATGAAACAGTGATAGACTATATTATAGGTGATGAAGATAGCAGAGGAAAAGTGGAAAGATTAGAAATAGGAGAAAGGGTAGAATCAGACCATCACCCTTTAATACTTTGGATAAGAGGCGGCGCAAAGAGAATGCAGAGAAGAAAAGAGGTGAAAAGGATAAGAAGAAGAGGTATATGGAGTGAAGAAGGGAGAAAACAATTCGTTGAGAGGCTAGGGAAGATAGGAGGAAATAGAGAGTTGCAGGAGGAGATAGAGGAAGGTGTGTCAAAAATAAGAGGAGTATTAGAGGAGAACGAAAAGGAGGAGGGTCGAGAGAGAGGAGCTAATAAGAACAGAAGAGGATGGTGGGATGAAGAATGCAAGGAGAAAAAGAAAGAAGTGAGGAGAGAACTAGGAAAATGGAGAAAAGGAAAAGGAGAGGTGGAAAGATATAGAGAAGGGAGGAGGAAGTATAAAGAAGTATGTGAAAAAAAGAAAAAGAAAGAGAAGGAAAGGATGATTAGAGAAATAGGAGAGGCGAGATCGGAAGTTAAGGTATGGGAATTGATAGGTAGAGTAAGGAAAAGAAGGAAGAGGATAAACGAAGATATAAGGCTGGAAGAGTGGAAAAAATACTTCATGGAGCTACTGGGAGGCGTGGAGAACAGGGTTGTGAAAGGAGAAGGAGGGAGGGACAGACAAGATGAGGAAGAGATAGAGCTGGAGGAGGTAAGAAACGTAATAAAGAAACTAAAAACAGGGAAGGCAATAGGCAAAGACGGAATTCCGAACAAGGCATGGAAATTTGGAGGAGAAGAGATGGTGAGATGGGTATGGGGAATATGTAAACGGGTATGGAGGGGTGAAGGCTGGCCGGAACATTGGAAGGAAGGGGAGATAATACCAATAGTGAAGGAGAAGGAAAAGAGGTGAAGGACTACAGAGGGATAACGATCATGTCCTCAATGTATAAGATATACACGGCGGTATTAGCAGAAAGGATAAGGAAAGAAGTAGAAATGAAGAACTTGATTCCCGACAACCAAGCAGGATTTAGAAAAGGAATGGGGACGATGGACCAGATATTTGCGCTGAATTATCTGATAAACAGACACCTAGGAAAGGAGAAAGGGTAGATGACAGTTCTATTTGTAGATCTCAAGGCGGTTTTTGACTCAGTAGATAAGAAAGTTCTAATCAAGGCAATGAAAGAGAGAGGTGTGAGGCAAGGACTGATAGACAGGGTAGAGGAAGTGTTGAGAGAAACAAAAAGCAGTGTGAGAAGAGGAGAAGAAAAAGGGGACTCATTCTGGATGGCGAAGGGATTAAGACAGGGATGCCCGCTAAGTCCGATACTGTTTAACTTACTAATTGCGGACATAGAGGATCACATGAAGAAGGGCGGATGGGGGGTGTGAGATTAAAGGGAGAAAAGGTATACACATTAATGTATGCAGATGACATAGCAGTACTAGCGGAGGAGGAACAGGATATGAGATCCATGATAAGCAGGCTTGAGGGGTATCTAGACAGGAAGGAACTAACGCTGAGTATAGAGAAGACAAAGATAATGAGATTTAGAAAAGGAGGAGGGAGGAAGAAGAAATATGATTGGAGAATGGAAGGAGAATGGAGGGCAGGAGGCGCATATTAGAGAGAGAAGAAGGAAGGCAGCAAGAGTAATGAGAGAGGTGTGGGGGATAAAGAAAAGGATGTGGAAAAAGGACTGCAAAAGAAGGATCTGGCTATATGACACCCTGATATGGACGGTGATGGGATACGGGGCAGAAATATGGGGATGGGAGGAAAGGAGGGAGGTGGAAGGGATACACGAGAGATATATCAGATGGACACTCGGATTAAATTGGAGGACGCTAGGATATATGGTTAGAGAAGAACTAGAAAGGGAAAAGATGAGAGCTAGAGCAAGTAAGAGAGCTTGGAAGTTTGAAAGAAAACTGAAAGAAGGTAAAGGAGGAGAAATAGCGAGAAAGTGTTTGGAAGAAATGAAAGAGAGATGGAAGAGGGGAAGGATAATAGGAAGATGGGAGCGGGAGAGAGAGGAATATCTGGAAGAGATCGGGGTAGAAGTGGAAGGGGAGGAGGAGTTAGAAGAGGAGGCATTGGAGAATAGAGAGAAAAGGAGGCAAAAACAAGAAAGGATGGAAAAGATCATGGAATCGAAATACAATAGGTGGTATAAGAGTATAAGGAAGGACGGGATACCGAATTATCTAAAGAAGGGTTAGGAGGAAGCAAGGTGGAGTAGGGTTGCTAGATTTAGACTCGGTAACGAAGTCAGGGAAGGACTATACTGGGGAAAAGAGGAGGACAAAATGTGTAGGATGTGTGGGAGGGAGGAGGAAACATGGGAACATATTTGGGAAGAATGCTTAAGATGGGAGAATTGGGAGGGAGAGGTCTGGCAAGAGGTGGTAGGGAGGCTACTGGGAGAGGAAGAGGAATGGATGAAAGCGATAGAGGAGATGAGGCAGAATGGAGGGAGGAGAGAGGAAAAGGAGACTATTTGGTAGATGGTAAATATGATCTTCTGTTTCAGATAAAGACAAGGGAGAAGGAGAGAAAGTGGCAAGAGGAGAAAATGGAGTTTAGAGGGAAAGTAGAAAAGGAGACGATGGAGAAATTGATAAGAGAGCAGATAAAGGAGTTAGTGAGAGAGTCGAAGGAAGATACAAGGAGACGAGACGAGGAGATAAAGAAGCAGAGAGAGGAGATAAAGAAGCAGAGAGAGGAGATAGAGAGCTTGAAGAGAAAGGTACGTAGACTAGAACAAGGTGCAGGGAAAAGGAAGAGAGAGGATAGCGAGGAGAGTAGAGACAAGCAGGAGGGAGAGAATTGGTGGACTGATGATGAGAGGAATGATGAAGAAAGAAGAATGTGATAATAAGAATAGAGAAAGATAAGTGGACCAGAAAGGGATCGAACTGGGAGAAAGTGAGAAAGCTGTTCGCAGAAGGCCTGAAAATAAAGGTAGAGGTGAGGGAAGTGAGCGTGATAGGACAAAGAGGAGATTGGGTGACGGTCCTAGTGAGGATGGGAAGAGAGGAGGATAAATGGAGGGTGCTAGAGGCGAGAAGAAGGGAAGGGAACAAATTAAGGATTAAAATGGACGAGGACAAGTCAGTAGAGAGGAGAGTAAGAGAAAGAGAGGAGAAAGAAAGGAGTAAGGAAAGGAGGAAGGAGGAAGGCGGAAGGTTATACAGGACAGCGGACGAAGAGATAGCAAGTAAGATGGAGGAGAGCCTTCTGATGGAGTCAGACGAGGACGATGAAGATAGAAAAGGAGGAAAAGCGAAGGCAGAGTAAAGAGAAAGGACAGTGGCAAGCCGGAGGAGGTGGAGGAGCCGGAAGGAGGGGAGGAAGAGCTGCGACAGGAAGAAGAAAAGAAGAGGAACGACGAGGGCAAGAGAAATGAAAGAGGATGGACGACGAGACCGCGAAGAAAATGGAGGAGAAGATGCTCACGGATACGGACAACGACGAGGACCACAAGAAGACTGAATAAGATTATGATATGAAATATTGTGTGTTACTAAGATTGTTATTTGTACAGGGTTGGGTACGTCCCTACAAAACGCCCTTTCAGACCCCTTGGGGGTAATAAAGTATCATTTCTATCTATCTATCTAATAATGAAATAATAATGTTGAAATTTTAATAAAGGTGACCGATGAATGAAATTATTTTTTTTTACAGACATATCAAATTTACCTGTACAACGATCAAGTGAAAAAACAGAATTCCAAAAAACATTTTTAAATTTCTCAACCAGTAGCAATTGTTCACCGTTGAATGTTTCAAACACAAACTTGTCTAATGATAATTCATTTGAAAATAGTAGTAGCCTATTAGAATGTATTTTAATAGACGTACCAAATAGCGCATTAGTTCAACAGCCATATTGTGAGCCAGTTACTTGTTCAACAAAAAGTAATTATAAATAATACAATACATTTTTTGAACTTTCAATATTCAATCTTTTTATATAACACTTATAGAAACCATTTTTTACTGTATAACAACAATTTTTAATTAATATGAATTGACTAATAAAAATAAAAGAAATTGAATTGTACGATCTATTAAATACAATATTTAATAATAAAAAAAATTATTAGTTAAAATATAAGATGTGTTAAATATATATACAAACTTTTTAGGTTTACAAAACGATAGATTACAAAATTACGTGTATCAAGTTTTAAATGAAAGTGGTAAAGGACAATTTTTAATACAATTATATGATTTTGAAAGTATAGCAGAAAATAAAGAACTGTTATTGAAGAAAAAAAATCGCACTTATTTTTCAATTAACAAAGTAGCGAGATTACTTATATTTCATGAAATTCGACGTACAGGATCATATGCGTAAGTGTATGAAGTATTAACACATTATATAATATTAAAATTACTTATTTCAAAAGAAATTTATAATACTATGTACATTATTTATTCTAATTAAAAAAAATGAAATAAATTTTCAATTTTTATTTCGTAAAGTAAATTATTATTATTTCTAATTTAATGTTTTTTTTGTGCAGTTTTTTATGTTTATTATGCAAAGGCCTTAAGTTACATTGTATACTTCATTTTTTTCTTTTAGAATTAATTATGAAAGATTGGAATTTTTTGCTGAAAATGCAGCTAAACTATTTCCTAAATATTTAAAGGAAAGCTTTTATACAAAATCCAATAACAATCATAATGCGCATGGAGTTTTGCAAACATTTTATTCTAAATTGAGAGAAGTAGCTTTGGCTGTCAATATAATAAAGCCAAAGTCAAGATGTTATAAAAGAAAGTTGGATGATGGTTCATATTTTAATTATTTTATTAGAGTAACAGTAGATATCATACAGATAACATGTTTTTATACAACTTTTAATATAAATTAAATATTATTAAGGTGGTTCTTGCAGTACTTTGAAGTCACAAAAACAACTATTGTTACTAGTGACAAATATGAATGATTTAGTATGTAAAAATCAGCATACATTAAAATTAATTATTCCTTAAGGTTTTTTCTCATTTAACCGTTGCTATAAACTGAAAATATCAGAGCAAAGTCACAAATTTGACTAGAGTTGGTGATATAACCATAAATATGATTACGCCGGTAAAGAATAAAATATAGGGTTATGTGGGGTGATGTGCAACATTTTCACGCGTTGCTCGGAAAACATATCCAAAAATCAAATTCTTGAATATATCATGGCTGTATAATGTAGAGGAAGGAAAATACTAAAATTCTGCGTGATTAGATTTTCAAAATTTTAAATTTTTCCTAAAAATTTTTCGAGTTTTTAAAAACGTCTGTTTTAGCATTTTCAAATTTTCTTGGGGTGATGTGCAACACAGGTAAAATTAAGGTAAAAAATGCATGAATATCGACATCAATCGACTTAAATGTTAAATTTGGGCCTCTTAAATACAAATTAATCGAAATCTGGTGAACAAAAAATTTCACTGTGTTGTGATCGACCTGAAAAAAAAAAAATTATTTTTTATTTGATTTCTTATTTATTTATTGCTTAAAAATTAATATAATGAAAGGAAAAACGCAAAAAACTTTATTTTTCATCATCTGAATCGCAGTTGTCACAAGTAAAATAGTTGCGACCTTGCATGTCGACACATTTCACATCATGTTGCACATCACCCCAAACACGCTATTTTACGCGGACTGGCGTGACACCAACACAATGTAAGAAAATCACAAAATCGCTTTGGATTATCAAAAGTACTTGAAAAACTAACAATATAAAAATATTTACCTATAAGATGACTAAAACCAATTCACGAAATCACTATGAATGTGAAAAGCAAAAATTACATTCAGCTCGAGAAATTTAACTCGCTTTTCGTACAGCAAACCAGGGTGCGTGCTATCTCGCGAGTTATTTATCTAAAACAAGGTACTGTCAACACAAACAGATGGCAGTATGCGGTTCTGTCAAATGTCGACATGCAGACCAGGAATCGGAAATGTTGCACATCACCCCATGTTGCACATCACCCCACACAACCCTACTAAAATAGAAAAAATATACGTCACAATTTCTACAATTCCGCGATAGTGTATATATTCATACAACTGCCGAAAAAGAAATGTTATCCTTATAACCTCCATTCAACGGTGGGATAATGGTAGGACACGCGTCTTGTACGTCAGCTGACGCGTGCGACGTTGCCAAGCAGCCACTCAAGACGGCCGCCATGACTCTCGTGTCGTGTCGAAACGCCGAAAGTTGCCGAAAGTTTGTCGAAAGTTTAGCTTTATTTATATACGGTACGGTCAATCAGTTTGGTGTCGCGTCAGTATCTTTAGAAATGTTTATTGCATCGATTAAACAGTTTTTTATTCGTTTATCTATTCGAGAAGTATGAACGTATTCCATAAATGTGCGATTTGACCCTCCTTTGCCTATTATCACCATGTAAAATTGGCAAAGTTTACGGACATATATCTCCGGAACCAAGCGGTAAAAAAATCCGAAATTTTTCAGACACACTCTAGGAACGTTAACCTTTCATTTAATATCATATTTTCCGGGCTATCTAAATTTGACCTAAATGCAAGAACCACCTTAATAATTAAGTAGATTATATTGTTATACAAATAAATAATATAAATATTAGTCACACAATATTACATTAGTTGCTTTTATATAAAACTTTTCATTATTTTTATTTTTACGTATAATTATTTATATTATAACTAAAATGTAATACTAAACAACGTATTTTAGAAAAAACTTTTTCCGACGAATTTAAAGATTTGCAACAGCCAATAAACGTGATCGATGAATCATATTAAAAAAATGGTCTACAACAGCTACTAATGAAAAAATAGCATTTAAAAAAAACGGCTTTTTTAACGTTTCCCAATTTACAGCTTTCTCTAGGTTATACTTTGGTAATATGTTTTTCCATCTATTTGCTATAATGCTGCACTCTTACTTGCTGCTTCTAATGAATATGTTTTCTTTTATAGATACAAGCGGATTTTAACACATTCTTTAATAAATCTAGTGACATATTTTGTCGAAATTGGCCTAACGTTGCACATAAAATAATTAAATTGGCAAAAACTAAGAAAAATGACAAAGAAATTAAAGGAATTTTAAGATCTGTTCCAAATGATAGTTAGTACATATTTTATTTTAATAAAATTATATTAGAATCTAATTTCTTAATTTTGATCTTTTTTAGAATATGTAGAAATACTCGCATTAATGGTATTACCATATTTATTTCCAAAAATTACAAAATTGACGAATAGATCAAAGACAGGAAAGTCGTGGAATCCAGAAAAAGCTGTTGTTTTGAAAACTTTTATTTACCATATAAAGGTAATATTTTATTATAAACATATCTAATAAAAAAATCATTAATTCTAAGCTTATTAATATAATATTTGTAGGGTAGACCGGGGCACGTTGTCACACATTTTTTCAATATTTTTTGTATTTTTTACATTCAATATTTGAGAGTACTGTGATATGCCAAAATTTCGAGTGAATCCTCAGCTTCAATTGGACAGTATCGAATTTTGTGTGATTGTTACTCTACAGTTGTTACATAACAATAAATAACGACAGGTCGCTTGTGACAACGTGCCCCGTGACCGGGGCACGTTGTCACATCAAATGTAATTGCATGCAAAATGTTATCCAAACTGTATTCAACGTAAATATCAATATATTATAGTGCGCTGCAATGTAAAAAAGTAAAATCCTTCACAGAAACATTTATTTTATTTCAAAAAAGTACAAAAAGCACGAAGTTTTCGTCTTAATCTAAATACAAGAATTCCACTCGAATGCGCAACTTATTGATCGTTAACAGCAAGACGAATTACTTCTAGATCGACTACTGCGGCTCTCGCAGTTTTCCGTTTGTAGGAGCGCACCATATCCCAATTGCACCTAGCTATGACATTAAAATTCGTGACAACGTGCCCCGAGGGCATTTTTTTACTCCAAACAGCCTCATGGCCGACACGTTTGAGATATTCATAAGATTAGGTATTGCACGCGGTAGGTAAAAGTACATACTTTAAGATAATATAAAGGTCTATTCTGAAAAAACATAAGCTTCATGTCCAGTACGTTGAATATTAGACAATAAAATTTTACTTACAGTCGCAAAAAAACTTTCAAGTTGATTTTACGTCAACACGGCTGGAGCAATCTCAACACTGTAAACACACCAAAGATGGGCATACACTAACACGTTTTGGGAATGACGGGTGCTGCCCTCTGGTTATTAGTTTTTTAATTAAAGCCGATGTGACAACGTGCCCCGTGTGACAACGTGCCCCGGTCTACCCTAATAGGAAACAGGTAATATTAATAATTTGTTACAAAATGCATATTCCGAATTACAAGAATTACATGTTGAAAAGAAATTGATACTGCAACCTTATGTTGTAATAAATGGCCAAAATTTGGATACGATAACGTCTGCCTATGTTATACTTGGTACTCATACATATCAAGTACCAACGACTATATTAGCTGTCGATTTATGTTTCCAATGTATAAAAGTTTTACACAAAAGTTTTCCTCACGTATGCAACTATGTGTGGCAATTTTTAGAACATCAAGTTTATAAATTTGATGTTCCGCACTTGTGTGGTGCAGTTGCAAATTTAATAAATAAGCTAAATGATTGTTTATAATGTACAAACCTTTGTGGTTTGTAAAAAAGCACTGTGTTATTTATAATTCATCATTTTCTAGTATAGGTACTTGTGTTATTTCTTACGTTTTAAGTTTTAAAAATTTATTAGATATAAAACGTGTATGCTGTATTTTCTCTATTCAATTAAGATGGATTTTTCAAGAACCTCACAAAATGGGATATTAGAAGTAGAGAAATCATTAAATAAAAAAAGAAATTCACACTTTCATTCATATAATAATCCGCTTCTTTCACGGAAAGCTGTAGATTTATTATAAATACATTAATGATTTTCTTTCGAAAGTATTGTTCCGTATATTGAAAATGAAATGGAAATTCATTTGAAACGATCACAAATGAAGTGTCATACGCGAAAGCTCAATTTATTTTAGCAAATAGTAAACATATATTTAGCAAGTATAAAACAGAGCATTCAAGAATCAAGATTTATGAAGAAGAAAGTGGATACATACCTCCCCAATTATTGAAATGGAAAAGAACCTACATAGTTAATAAAGATCAACTATACATGTTGAGATGAAACCATATACGGAGCATAATTCCATTAAAAGAAACGTTACAAACAGCACTATCAAGGCCAAGTACATTTGAACAAAATTAAATTACATAAATTATTTAAGTAAAGATAAAATTTATTTATCAAACGTTCTTCAAGGAGATTTATGGAGAAGAAATATGCCGATTGTAATAAAATAATTTTGCCTCTTTTGGTATATTACGATGAATTTGAACACGAAATCCTCTAGAAAGTCATGCAGGAGAGGAAAAATTAGGGGGTGTATATGTTTCTATTGCCTGCTTGCCTCCTATCTAACTGCAAAATTAAACAAGTTTAGTTTCTACAATTTCCATTCAAAGCACTTAAAAAAATTTGGAAATGAAAGCATTTTAGAAAGACTATTGAAGATTGAATACTCTGTCAACAAATGGTATAATAATAAAACTTAAAGGGTCAAATCAAGTAGTTCACTTTCAATGTGTACAAATATTAGGCGATAATGTAGGACGAATACAATTGTGGATTTTCAAAAAGTTTTACTGCAAGTATTATTGCAGAATTTGTTCAGCTACATATAAAGAATGTCAAAATATGATTGAAGAAAATGAAGCCCTTGTGAGAACAGTACAATCGTATACCTAGATGTATTACAAAATAATTACTCAAGTACTAATATAAAAAAGAAGTATTTTTAATAAAATTAATAATTTTCATATGTGAAAATATTACTGTAGACGTGATGCACGACTTATCTGAAGGAGGTGCAGCTTGTACAATCGGCAAAATATTACAAGCATTAATTACAGCTAAAATATTAAGTTTAAGTATTATAATAATCGTTATAGAAATTTTGAATATGGTGAATTAGAAAAATCAAATAAGCCAAGACCTTTGTATTTTTCTTAAGGAAAGAAAGGTGAATAAAACTAAAAATTAAGCAGTCTCATCGGAACTTTTATGCTTATCGAGATATTTAGCCTAATGATGGTGATATTATTCCTGCTGATAATTCTTATTAGAAGATTTATCTTCTTAGAAAAATAATGGTATTGTGACATCTCCAACATAGATAGAGGTCAAATAAATAATTTTCATTTACTGTGAAAAAAAACATAATATACAATATCTGCAGCTTTTGGCAAATTTAAGCCTAAAATGCATTTATTGTACATTATACTAGAATAATGCTATTAAATGGTCCTGCAACTCATTACTCTTCTCTGAAATATGAGAGAAAAAATAGGAAATTAAAAGAAATTGCAGCAGGAACTTTATCTAATGTTAATTACATAACTATAGCGATTAGACATCAATTACAATTGTGTATTATTAATGAATTTCCTCAACTATTCAAGGAGATGTAATATTTGGACCAGTGGTTGATCTAATGCGCACAGTTCTTTTAAAACGACTTGTTCCTAATTATGTGAAATATATCTGTAGTGAAGTTTAAATACGTTGAAATACTTGGCAAAAAATATTCAACAGGAACAGTATTGTAATAAAAGTGGCAGAAGATTATCCTCAATTTGGGTAATAAAAAATATATTTTATTGTGCAAATGTTTATTTTCAAGCTAAAGTTTTAAATACGATTAATTTTAACCATAACTATCACGCATATAACGTATGTTCTAATTCAAATAATCCGAATATTGTAATTAATGTTGATATGATACCTAAATACCACCGTTTATTAGTTCAAAAAATAATAAGAATTAGTATCGTGAGATACGATATTTAGAATTAAATTATTTCAATAATATTTTATAAATTATTTCATAAAATGTTTTGCTTTAATTATATAATAGTAAAATATGTATAAGATCATTAAATAATGTGTTATTTGAATTTTATATAACTTTATTATTTATTAATGTCCAAGATACGTCTTTTCTAATAGACCGGGAGCCCGCGATAAAATTTGTGTCAGATCTTATTCACCGCCATATTAATAGAATTAGTGTTTTAATCGAGTAAGAAAAGTACATAATATTGCTGAGGTCGGTCGGCGGGACATAGATGCAGAAATTATAACGAAACATGTAATTTTCGAAAGGTCCTTGTCAAATATTATTCACCTTGAAACTTGTTTGCTAGTTAGTTTTTAATAGATAATTTATGAAAAAAACGTTTCTTACACCTGGCAAGCGGGACAAAATTGTTCTTACAGGTTGTAAACAATGTAATTTTCCGAGGGTGATGTCAAATATTATCACTTAGAAATTTATATGAGAGGTAAGTTTGAACTATAATAATACAAAAAAAAAATTCTTACGGCTTGAACGCGGACCAAACGAGTTCTTACACTGCTTGAAACTAAAAATTAAGAGCGCCACGACGCTTTTTGCTGCAGTGCGCACACGGAATTTCCTTAATGTAGTATGTTAGTATATAAATCGGGTTTGTCACTTACGAACATGCAAAATAGATGGACAATAAAATGTGGAATAATTTTTCATTGTATTACTCATTCTTTTTATAAAGTAATACGTATAAGTATAAAATCAAATATCTG